>NC_044566.1:19448152-19751591 GCF_007565055.1 Rhinopithecus roxellana | reverse complement strand
GGTAGAAGTTATATCATGGGGCAGATTCCCCATGAATGGTTTAGCACCATTCCCTTGGTTATAAGTGAGTTTTCGCTCACTTAGTTCACTCAAGATCTGGTTATTTAAAATATTCTGGAACCTCATTTTGTGTCTTGCTTCTACACTCACCAGGTGACATGCTGGCTCCCCTTCACTTTCCACCATATTTGCAAGCTTCCTGAGGTCCTCAGGACAGCAGATGCCAGCATTATGCTCTCTGTACAGCCTGCAGAACTGTGAGTCATTTAAACTTCTTTACAATTTACCCATACTCAGCTGTTTCTTTTTAGAGATGCACGAACAGACTAATACAATAATCATCTTAGCCTGTTACTTTTGCAATGTAGACATTTGAAGCTATAAACCTCTAAGCACAGATGTGGGTAGATTACTAAAATTTTTTATATGTCTTTGTTTCCATTAAATATGTTTTCTGATTTGTACTGTGATTTTCTTTACATTTACATGAGGTATTCAGAAGCTTATTTTTTATCTCCCAACTTATGGTGCAGTCACATGACTGTAAAAAATTGATTTCTAACTTCACATTGGACAGGAACATAACCTGAATGATATAAATCATTTACTATTTCTTGAGACCAGTTTCATGGAATATGTGGTACTTTTTATAAATGGTCTTAGTGTTCCTAAAATATTTTCTGAAGTTATTAAGGTATTTCAAGTTTGTGTGTATAAAACATATATACATATTATACATTTATATTTAAGTGTAATATATATATATGAATATACACATTTTGTGTTTATCAGATGGCTTACAAGTCATTAAGATTTTCAAAGGCATTATTAAAGTCTTGTATTTTGTTACTTAGAGGCTAGGTTAAAATACCCCACTTTCATTGTGAATTTTTTTTTTTTGTAAATTTTTGTAGAAAATACGTATTTTTTTTACTTGAAGGGCAGTTTTAACCTAGCACAGAATCTAGTATGTCAATCATTTTCTTTCAATACTTGAAGATACCCCTTTGTGTGTTTTTTTTTTTTTTTTTTTTTTTTTTGGTAGAATCTTGCTCTGTTGCCCAGGCTGGAATACAGTGGTGCCATCTCACCTCACTGCAAGCTCTGCCTCCCAGGTTCATGTCATTCTCCTGCCTCAACCTCTCAAGTAGCTGGGACTACAGGTACCTGCCACCACGCCTGGCTAGTCTTTTTGTATTTTTTGTAGAGGTGGGATTTCACCACGTTAGCCAGGATGGTCTCACTCTCCTGACCCGTGATCAGTCCGCCTCAGCCTCCCAAAGTGCTGGGATTACAGGCGTGAGCCACCGTGCCCGGCCAATATCACTTTAATTCTTACAGACATCCACAGTTTCTGTTGAGAAGAGAGTGGTCCTATCATTACTACTTTAAAAATATTCTTTCAATTCTGTGTTGCTTTTTTCCTTGTTTCATTGGGCTTCTAGTATTTTTTGTATTCTAATTTTGCATTAGCATTAAAAAATTGTGCCTTTTTTTTTTAAATTCAGAGTTTTGGGGATTTTTTTTGAATCTGTCTTGATATATTTTATTTGAATATTCTCAGCATTTATTTCTTCAATTACTGGTTCCTTTTTTTGTGTTCTCTTAGTGTGACTTTAAATATAAATATGATTATATGCATTAAAATGTATCTATTTTAACTCTTACCACCAGTGGTAATTAACTTATGTCAAGTGGGCTAGGCTATGCTGTTTGTTCAAATACTATAGATGGATATTTTAAAATATAATTCACCTTTACAGTCCGTAAATGTTAAAGTTGGCTATCCTCAATAATGTAGGTAGGCCTCATCCAATCAGTTTAAAGCCTCAAGAGCAAAGATAGGTTTTCTGAAAAAGAAAAAAAAAAAATTCTGCCTCAAGATTGCAACATAGAGACCCAGCCTGATTCTCCTGTCTGCTGCCCTGTCTGTAAGTCTCAAACTCAAGACTGTAATATAATTTCTTATCTGAATGTACAGACGGGCAGCCTACCCTACAGAATCCAAGCCAAAAAAGTCTCATAATCTTATAGGCCAATTTCTTAAATTTTTTTCTATGTGTGTGTGAATATATGAATATGAATTGAATATGAATGTATTATAAATATGTAACATACTACACATGTACCCACTCATTCTGTTCTCCAGAGAAACATGAGTATAATAGGATTCTAATGGTTCTGGTTCTCTGGAGAACCTTTAAATACAGTACCTGCTTTTTATTCCACCCTATAGTTTCTGTAGGCTTCAGTCTGGATAGTTTTTCTGATTTATGTTAGTTTACTAATTCTCTCAACTGTTAATTTATTGGTTGAATTATTTCAGTTTCAGAATTTGCATTTAATTTTTAAGCATTGTTCTTCCAAAGCTAACGTCATTTGTATGTATATCTTTAAACATATTAAACATAGTTAAATATCTGTGTATTCTAACTTCATTATCTGGAATCCAACAAGCTGTTTCTGTAATCTGTTGTTTTTCTCATTTTCTCATCATGTTATGATGTCCCCTCTTATACCTGATAAGTTACATGAAAAAACACAAACTGAAGACCTAGAAAGGTGTTACCTTCCTCGAGTAATTCATTATTTTTTCAAGCAAGTAGGTAAATGATTTATCAATTATGATTACCTTCATCCAATTCTAGGTACTGAAATGACTGTAAATGGCCCTGCTAGTTTCAGTTTACCCTTATTCCTATTGTCTATTCAATTCAGATATTGAGAGTTTATCAGGACTCTGAATTTTGCTGAGCGCTGAATTCAAATTTTCAGTATTTTCTTCATGACCCTGTTTAAAGATCATTTCCTTTGCTCAGCTTCCCAGCAGCTTTTCCTGGAATTGCCAGATATCCCTGGGGGAAAGCTGTCTGTAATAATGAGCTCATCTCTAATTTTTTTTAAATCTTTGACCTTATTCCTATAATTTGTCACTGTATTTTAATCTTTTCAATGCCTTTCAATAGATTTCAAAAATATATTATACTTTGTAATACTCATTTTTGAAGCACGGATCAAATTGAAGTATTTTCATTTCCAGAAGGGGATATCTTTTGAATGTAATAGTACGACAGGTAACTTAAAACAATCTGAAACTCTCTACTACATTTAATTTATATTTAGTCATCAGTAAAAGTGAGCATATCTAGAAATACACTTGGGCATTTCATACGAGAAAATATTCTATAATTCATCTAGCCTATCCCTCTAGAATAATCATATTTCGAGTTAGACTGTAGTTAAGACTTCAAACATGCAGGCACATTATTTAACTTCTTTGAACCTAAGAGTTTTCTCATTTAAAACAAGACGAACATGATTTATCTCATAATGTTGACTGAAAACCGTATTAAATAGTGGAGTAGAATGGAAGGCCCTTGGACAGTAAACGTAGTCGACAGATCTGGTTCTTTGCACCTTTATCTTTCAGATGTAGAAACAAGGCTAATCACTTAAGTTGATTAAAGGTACATCACCAAAAATTTCTAACAAGCCGGTGCTGAAAAGCAGGACATCCTAATTTACTCCCTAGCATTCCTCTAATAATTTAGTGACGAGCATTGTCAACAACAGCAAACTAACAGCTCGTCTGGGTTGTGAAATAGGAGATGGACTCCCCAAGAATATCCTGTCAGCACTGGGTCCTGTCATCTTAACATCAATTTGAAAAAGAGCAACTTCTGCAGAGAGAAAGATTTAATTTAGATCTAGTCTAGTGTCCATCATTCAAGTAGACAATTCTTTACATCCCCTTGCAGCTCCTGCTACACATTAAAAAAAAAACTTTTAGTGCTGTGCTTACAAAATACTTCTAATAAGCATTGTACATCCATCTATGCCCAGGTATTAAACATACGCAGCAAATTTTCTATCCATGTTTTTACAATTCTTTCATTAAAGTATAAAATTTTGATTATTGATATTAATCATGATTTTCTGTTTATTCATGGATTCTTCAGGCCTACTCTTAAGAGTTTTAAGTGCTTCACATAAATCCTTGGTTATGTAAACATTATTTGGCATATGTTTAAACAGACCACTTGCATTTATTTCATCATTCTATGGGATAAAATAAAACTATATTTTCTCCTTGGTTTCTTCAAATGATAATGTAAAAGATGGAAACAATAAATAGAAGAGTAAGTTGCTATTCAGATGCTCCAGACATGCTTCTTCTGAAGGTCACATTAATATTGCAAATTTAAGATAACTTGTATGCTTAATGAGTACAATTAGCCGGTCAATTTGCTATACTCTTCCATCTGACCTTCTATGGATGAAGTTATAACCTAACACTTTTATTAGCTTTTGCTTTTTTTTTTAATAATGCACATTTTAGAGTGACAATAAGTCACACACCATGGCCTAATGATGCTATTAAAATTCAACCCACTGCTCATAAAACAGTTTAAGTCTCTTTGCCCTTTGTAAGCCACATTTCTGTAGCTATATCAGTTGGAAGTGGAGAAGTATAAAGGTGTCTCCAGGCTCTTCTCAGCAGGTTAGCGTGATTCTTGAATATTCACTGGCACGAATTTCTTCTGTGCCACTGGCTCACCTGGAGCTATGTGAATATACTGAGGCGGATGACTTTAGTCATCATTGACTACTGTTTTCTGAATCTTTAGTTGTTGGTTGAGGTCTGATACCTGCTTTTGAGCTTCATCCTGTGTAGCTTCTTTGCCTCTATGGAAAACATTTGGATTGGATATTTGTTGAAAACAAAAACATATTAAAGTTATAATGTCAGGTTCCTTAAAATACCCAAATACTTAGGGATGACACTCAAGTCTTCATGAAAAGAGCTAAGAGAGATGTTTGATGTTTGGCACTAATAACATTTCAAATGGCTTCATATGTCAGCCTGAGAAATACACTGAAAATCCTCTTTAATTTACATGTCACTGAAAATTTGTGTCGCCTCTAAGGAGTGTGTATTTTATTATAAATGTTCTTTTAGCTTCAAACATGATGCCTCCGGCCTGAAGACATTACAAGGTCAGAAATGAAAGGGATTCCTCTAAAGTCCCCCATCTTTCCAAAGTCCTATTTCAAACATACCACACATTTAAAAAGAAATCAGATTAAACTCATGAAATCTTGTCTCTGAAATCCTACTACAAACACAGCACGTATTTTAAAAGAAATCTGATTAAATTCATAAAAGTTTTATCTCTACTTTCAAAGTAGTTTGTTGATTACTTTCTCTTTTGAAAATGCCTCTACAGTTGCATATAAAACTCGGCATATGTTTATAACTTTTTGTGTATGAGAATCTTCTCAGTGAATAAACATGTTAGCTTCTATCAATTATTTTTCCTCGAATTCCTTGTGATATTATTTCCTAGATTATCAATGAAAAGGGCACTACAAGCTGATATTAGAAACAAATACAAATGTAATTAGATGTATATCTGATATGAAGTGAATTCAGCGTCAGAAAAGTTTTCTACTTTATGTGGCATTTATTCATTTACATTAATATGATAAGGTGGGTAGAGGAGGTACTTCTAGGCTACTTCTACACTCAATAGGTATAGAAATTGAACCTTTGATATATTCAGATGTATTTATAATGTATATTTTAAATACACAATATACATATGAGGTTATCCACCTGCACATTGCAGAAAAATAAAAACTGTGACTTAGGAAAATTTAGATCTCTCATACAGTTGAGGTATTGTCATTCCAGGTTTGATATTGTAACTGTTTTCGGTTGCCAGACTTTTTCTTGCTACTTTTCTTAAAATCCAGCTCTCGTCTTTATGGTTCAGTGTATCAGTTGGAGTTCAAATGAAAGAAGAAAATTGTGAGTGGTGTGTGTGTGTATTAAAATATATTTGTATATATTCAAATGTATTTGTATATTACATGTAACATATATGAGGTTATCCACTTGCACATTACAAAACAAGGGCTTTAAGAATTTATCTCATACAGTTTACGTATTATAAAGTACTTAAAATATTTATGATAACTTCATGACATATAGTTATATATAAGTTCATTATACATATTTATAATATGCTTACATCATTGCCCAAAATGTAGTAACATGCCCACATTCAGTGGCAAATGTGGCTAGAAAAGGTGGTATTTTCACTCATTGAATACAATTAGTGCAAATAAAAGGGGGAGATCAAATTGCCCAGTAGGCAAGTAAAATTATTTTCCTCACAAATGAATTACAACACATCTCTAAATTTAGAATCTCTTGCTGTTTCTGTTAATCTTCTCTACATATTGTACTATTATGTTTCTGTGAATGTGAACTCTTGTATTTACTTTCACATGTAATAGTTGAGGTAAAGGAAATATAGTAAAATTTAACAGCACGTGTCTAAAATAGTATATACATTATATGTTTTGCATTTAATATGTGAATCTAATTACATATGGTATAAGATGTGAAAAATAGGTAAATAACTTTAAGGGACTATTTTCTTAATAGATTCAAAAACAATTTATTGTAATGAAACATTGTCACATTTCAATTTATTTACAAGCATTCCTTAATGATGTTCTCGCCTTATGTCTGGATTGCTCACAAAACATATTAAGGTCTATTCTGGGCTTGATGTTAAGATCTGCTATACATTAATAACCAAAAATCACAAAAACATAACCGCCTAATTTAATGGTGATAATTATTTTCAAATGCTGCATATGTTTCTTTTATACTTCAATCTGAAGTAAAAGAAAAAAAAATTTAAGAACATTTAAATGTGTATGTGTCAGAATTTTTAAGTGGGTGTCTTTATACTCCAATATCTTTCAAGAGCAGCTGATATCCTGTGTATGCAGAAAAATTTATTCTTCAGTTTGATATTCCCCCAGGAACTTTTTAAAATATACTGTCCTCTAATCCACTTAAAAAATATACTGCTATTTTCCTTACTTTATCTAAGATATAGTCTTAGTTTTACCACAGAGGGGGGAAAAAACCATCTATTTTAGTAAAATTTAACTTTTCTCATAAAAAAAAATTTAGGGCACAAAATTTTCTTATAAAAAAATTTAGGGTACAAAATTTTCTTACAAAAAATTTAGGGCACAAAATTTTATTAAGGCTATAAAAAACACACCCAACCTGACGTGTATATATATTTTCTTTTAAAGAAGATTTGTCCTCATCTAGGAGAGAAAACTGATTATTTTAAATTGCTATTTAAGAAATTTTAAAATATGATTATTACACAAATTTAACAATTAGGTTAATGTATTATATGCAGTGTTTAAGAGAAGATTGCAGAAAATTTTGCAAGATCCTAAAGTCAATCTTAATTACCCTGCATGATTTGAAAGGTTAATCTTGTTTTATATCCCTCCAGTACAATGAGAAGTAGAATAGGTAGTTTGGAAATGTTAAGGAACTTAAAAGCAGCTCCAAAAAGTCTGCCTTCGTCTATTATAAGGAGATTTCTACTCTGGCTATCATAAACTCACTTATACTCACTTTTTTTTTTCCCCTGCAAGCGACAACTACAACCATAAGCAAGGATCAACTGTTTAAAAATCGGTTTGATGTCTTTAGGAATTGCAAATTAAAACATTGAGATATTTCCACACACTTACCAGAATGACTAAAATCCAAAACTGACAACACCAAGTGCCGAAATGATATGGAGAAACAAACTCTTATAAGTTACTGGGAAGAAGTGCAAAACAGTACAGACATGTTAGAAGACAGTTTGGTTCTTTCTGACTATAGTCATTATACTCTTACTACGTATTTCAGTAATCATAGTTCTTGGTATTTAACTGAACGAACTGAAAACTTACATCTACACAAAAACCCTGTACACAAATATCTACATCAGATTTATGCATAATTGCCAAAACTTGGAAGCAACCAAGATTCTTTCCAGTACATGAATAAATCGGCATTCTGTGACACATCAATCCAATGAAATATTCAGTAATAAAAACAAATGATCTCTTATGGGAGAATCTAAAAGGTTGATCTTATAGACAGACACTAGAATAGTAGACACTGGAGGTGGGAGAGAGGAGGAAGGGACAATGGGGAGAGGTTGGTCAAAAAGTACAAAGTTACAGTTAAATGGGAGGAATTTGTTCTATTGCATAGTAAGATGATTATGGTTAACAATGCATTATATATTTAAAAATAGAAGAGGGGATTTTTGAACGTTCATACCACAAACAAGTGATATGTATGAGGTGATAAATTCGCTAATTACCCTGAATTGACTATCACATAATGTATACATGTATTGAAACTTCACATTGTAACTCAAAAATATGTACACTTATGTGAAATTTAAACTACAATTTAAGGAAAGGAAGAAATGAGCTATCAAACTTCGAAAAAATATGAAGCAACTTTAAATGCATCTTACTAAATGAAAGAAGCTAACCTGAAAATAGTACAGAGTGTATGATTCTAACTATATGACTTTCTAGATAAGGTAAAATTAGAGACAGAAAAAAAAGAATTGCCATGTGTTTGGAGGGACAAATGGTGGGATGAGTAGGTGGGGCACAGGGCATATTCAGGGTAGTGAAATTATTTTATAAGATACCGTAATGGGCCAGGTGCAGTGGTTCATGCCTGTAATCCTAGCACTTTGGGAGGCTGAGGCTGGCAGATCACCTGAGGTCAGGAGTTCAAGATCAACGGCCAACATGGTGAAATCTTTTCTCTACTAAAAGTACAAAATCTAGCCAGGCATGATGGTGCATGCCTGTAATCCCAGCTACCCAGGAGGCTGAGGCAGGAAAGACACTGGAATCTGGGAGGCGGGGGCTGCAGTGAGCAGAGATCACGCCACTGCGCTCCAACCTGGGTGACAAAGTGAGACTCTGTCTCAAGTAAATATCATGTAATGATAGAGAAATGCCACATGATGCATTTGTCAATAACCATAGAATGTTATTGAACAAACAGTGAAATCTGATGCCAAACATGAACTTTAATATAATTAGTTTGCCCATTGTAATAAATGTACCACACTCATGAAATATGTTAATAGCAGGAGAACAGGAAAAATTGGGAAACAGAAGTTAAGTTCTTTCAGCTCAAATTTTCTGCAAACTCAACACTTGTAAAAAGTTATTGGTTAAAAAAATCTCAGTTTTACACTCTGATAGAATTAATTAGTAGGTAGAATTGCTGCTATGAAGAGAAAAGGAGAACTTAAACATAAAATGTGGTTTGTAAACCAGTGTCTGGCAAATTCTGGAATTAAATGTGGATCAGTCGTAATCTTCTAAAATTTTTTAGTTTGTTTTTCTAAGCACTGTATATATTTTTTTGCTACGTTTCCTTAGCTTGGTAATTCACTCAGTTAATCTGTTTCCTCAGTGGATCTTACATTTTATGTTGGTGGTCCCTAAGATCAAAACAAAAGCCATATCCTTGAAAAATTTTACGTTTTAGAGGAGGTCAAAAGATTTAGCTTAAATCTCTCTAAGGAGGTTTATACATCAAGTTTAAGAGGTTTTAAAATCATCCAAAGTTTGTTTTCATTCGGATGAGCACACCAGCGCAGAGGTTTTCTTCAATCAGTTATTTTTCAAACATTTCTTCACCAAATGTACATTATAGTCTCGGTAAGCAGATAAGAAGACAAGAAACTTACCTGAAGCCTACGTGTTGAGGGAGACAGTTTAACATGGAGACAAATGAATAGTAATTTTGGACAACGTTAAGTGCAATGAGGAAAATAAATATGAGAATGAATGGTAATTATTTTTGATCAGATATTCATGGAGGATCATATTTGCTTTTGATTAGTTATCTTAATTCTCTCTTGGTTGAGATACGTGTTTGTAACCATTATGTTGCCTTCCAGAAATTGTAAGAAGTTGATACAAATTTTGTACCACTAAAATTTCTTAAACTAGCAAATATATTTGGGTAACTGTGGACCAAG
This sequence comes from Rhinopithecus roxellana, assembly GCF_007565055.1. Taxonomy (NCBI): domain Eukaryota; kingdom Metazoa; phylum Chordata; class Mammalia; order Primates; family Cercopithecidae; genus Rhinopithecus; species Rhinopithecus roxellana. The sequence continues at coordinate 19,741,692 of NC_044566.1, read as the reverse complement.
TTAAATACATTGCTCACATGTGGACATAATACCTTAACAGAGTTTACAACGAAAATCTCATTAATGAAAGAAATGTTGCTGAAACCTAAATCACTTAATATTCAGAGATTATGATTGCTTTTAATCATTTATGTTGAGATACCCGTTTTCATGATGCCAACGTGGATTTCTCTTCTCACTCGTAATTCCCCATTTCCTAACCCTAGTCTGCACAAGAAAAATTTGATTCTCTTGCCAGCGCTTCTCTGGTTCGCTTTCAGCTCAATTTAAGCCATGTTAAAAATGTTCCAGTTAATCTTCACCTCAGGAAGAGGGGAGAACTGCCCTAAGAGATGTTTGTGTTGTTCAGAATTAGATCAGTTGAAATTGACAGTTCTCATTGCTTTCCTGTATCAGAGGTCCCCCGTGGTATCCCAATAATTTTAATGTTAATCCTTTCTTACAAGGAGCCAGAGTTCAAAGTATGCACATGTGCATGTGCGGCATGTGCGAGCACACACATATATAGAGAGAGCTTATGGAAGTAGAGATAATATCTGTTCTCAGTGGAAGCATTATTCAATAGGAAAATTCAATGTATTTATAATAGTATACTTGCAAGTAGAAAAACTCCGTGATTAAACAAGTGTTTAAATTATTTTATTTACAGCTGATGAAATTTGTTAATGTTTTCTCAAATAATGGATCAATTTAATAGGGAAAATAACTTGCCATATTGGTCTATTAATGTAATATACTCCATTAACACTTACACTGATGCACTTTGAAGCTGTTTGGATCATTGGTGAGATAAACAGACTAACCTGGGTCCTGGTCTCAGTTTCCCATCAATTAGTTGGGATTCTTGAGTAAATTTGGTTATATCTCTAGAGGTCAATTAAAATGGTTTTACATTCCCTATGTCATAGTTTGGTATGTGTGATGCACATGAGCTACCACGTATTAAACATAAATACTGATAAAATATTTTCTGTATTATTGTACTGATATTTTCAAATATTTTACTGATACATTTATAAATATAAAATATTGTAATAATTGTATGATGTAATAGAGTCTAAAATAGTTTTCATTTTAACAATGGGCAAATGTGACCTCCTTATACAGATTTGTTTTAATTGGCTATGGGATCATTTATATTTTTGATGATACACAAATTTCAAAAGGTTAGCCATTATTAAATTCTAGTTTCAATTTTGTTTATTCAAGGGATGCCAAGTCATGAGAAAAAGAAAATATATATGAAGACTATGTTTCTTATGTAAGTTTCTCTTAATATTTAGTTTATAAGGGTTTTGTCTTTGCACATCAGTAAGCAACTTTTAACTTTTTTCAATGCTTAGTTGGGACTTTTTGATTCACGAGGTTTTATGTGAATAAACCCATGAATATTTAACTCATGTTAATAAAAGTTCAGTATTTGCATATCGAAAGACAATCCAGGTAAACATCCTCACATATACAGCAAGAGCTCTTTTCAGTTATATGTCACATGCTAGAGTTGCTAATACATATAAAACGTAAAGCAAGAAAATGATTATCTTACTCTTCTGTTAGCATGTAACATATTGCCAGTACTTAGTCTCCCCGTGTGCTCCTGTACTCTTCTCAACCACCTCATTCTCTCTGTTTCAGTCTGTCTGTATCCCCATGCCCAGTGGCCCCTAGACACACACTTTGTATTTTTCTGTTTTTACACTCCATCGATAGAAAATCTTAGAGGATATATTCTTTCATGCTCAACATGACACTTTCTTCTTGGGGTAAGTAAATGAACTGTATTTGGTGTGTTTCCCTTGATAATATTGCATGGATATGTTACTAATTTTGATAAATTAGTCATTCCAGTTATGATTTCATACCGTTTCATCAATTAGTTTGGTATTGATGGCTATTTTGATTTTTTGCAGTTTTATTGTAAAATATCTACTGTTGAACATGGGTTAGTTCCCTGTAACTGTCACCTGTTCTACAGGAGTCTCTGGCGCGCACACACACACACACACACACACACACACACACACACAGAGGCAATTTCATCTTGCAAGTTCTTTGGAAACCCTTTTACCTATAGTAAGAAATTCCCGTTTCTCAATTTGTCAACTACCTAATTTGCCTTTTCCAAGGATTAACCAAAATGGTTAGTTTAGATGATGTTTATTATGGTTTTGTATGTCATTCTTTCTGTCATGTATCACACACCCTCTTAAGTGGGAAGAGTTAATGGGATGACCAAACACTGGACAGATGAGATTGAGAGTAGTCATATAAATCCACAACCCAGGTAAGAAGGCATCACTTGCCACTCAGGGCCATATGTGTGTTGCACTTGAAGAGTGAAAAACCAGAAGCTATGGGAAGCTGACTTTGTGATATCAAGATGATGAAGTGCCCCTTGGACCCAGTGAGGGATGTGATTGGCATGTTTGCCTATTTCTAGTGGGTGGTGAGAAACTGAAACTCACTATTCAGTGATAAGCAGTACTTGACTTGGTCTAACTGATACTGAAGGTTGATTGGCTAGGAGAACAGGAGAGCAGAGTGAGGAGGGGAAACTGTGATTAGGTCTTAGTCCTTCTGATTTTTCCAGCTGTCAAGAAAGGTCTAAAAACTAGCAATTTATGCTTATCACATTCATTTACAATTTTCATATGGTTTTAGGTCACTGATTATCTGTGCATTGCTGGTTTTTGACTCCTCCTACTTATCCTTACTGTTATTTTATATTTTGTTTTTTGATTGACAGATACATTTTATATATTCAGGATACTCTTCCCTTATCATTGCAAATTTGCTTTCCTAGTGTTTCATCAGTCTTTTCTCTTTCAATTTACATATTTTGATATACAAACATCTTAGTTTAAATATAGTCAAAGGTATATTTTTAACATTATTCGTAAATTCAGTGCCATGTTTACTATATCCTTAAACTCCCTAATATTGATCTGTATTGCATATTAAAATACATAATTTTGACTTTTTTTTTTTAATCTACATGGAGTGAATTTCCGTGAATGCTGTAGAGTAAGAATTCACTTTGGATGTTTTTTTTTTTTTTTTTTTTTTTTTGAGACGGAGTCTCGCTCTGTCGCCCAGGCTGGAGTGCGGTGGCCGGATCTCAGCTCACTGCAAGCTCCGCCTCCCGGGTTTACGCCATTCTCCTGCCTCAGCCTCCCGAGTAGCTGGGACTACGGGCGCCCGCCACCTCGCCTGGCTAGCTTTTTTTTTTTTTTTTTTTTTTTAATTTTTTAGTAGAGATGGGGTTTCACCGTGTTAGCCAGGATGGTCTCGATCTCCTGACCTCGTGATCCACCCGCCTCGGCCTCCCAAAGTGCTGGGATTACAGACTTGAGCCACCGTGCCCGGCCAATTTGGATGTTTCTTTATTCCCTTGCATATACACAATGGTCCTGAGAATATTTAATATATAGGGCCTGTGTTTCTCAGTCATTTATAATGCCATCTCTACAACAAAACAAATGTGCATATGTATATCTCCATTTTCAGATCATTTTGGTTTTTCAGTGGTTTCACACTGTCCTATTCCTGTGCCAATGCAACACAATATATTCATGTTATAAATCACATTTTTGCCTCTTTTATGGATACATAACAGCTGTATGTATGTATAAAGTACACGTGATATTTTGATACAAGTGTGCAATGTGTAATTATCAAATCAGGGTAATTGAGATATCCATCTCCTCAAGCACTTATCTAATTCTACTTCCCTAGTTATTGTGAAATACACAAATTATCATTAACTGTAGTTGCCCAATTGTGTGATTAAACAGAAGATATTATTCCTTCTATCTGTATTTTTGTACCCATCAACTATCTTCTCTTTATCCCTCCCTTTCCACTACTTTTCCCAGCCTCTATCAACTTAGTCTACTCTCTATGAAGTCATTTCTTTTTACTTCCCACATGAGTGAGAAAATGTAACATTACTCCCTCTGTGCCTGGGTTCTGTCATTTAATATGACAGCCTCCAGTTCCATCTGTGTTGCAAATTACAGGCTTTCCTTCTTTTTATGGTTAAATAATATTCATATATATGTCTGTGTGTGTACATATATATATATATACACACACACACACACACACGTAAATTTTTTTTATCCATTTATCCATCAATGGATATTAGGTAGATTACAGAACTTCTCCAGTTTGAATAGTTCAACAAACATGGGTGTGCAAATACCTCTTCGATACACTGGTTTTCTTTCTTTGGATATATGCACAGTAATGAGATTGTGGATCAAATTTTAGTTTTATTTTCAGGTTTTTAAGAAACATTCATACTGTTCTCCATAATAGCAGTACTAATTTACCTTCCCATCAACAGTTTGAGGTTCTTCTTTCTCCACACGCTCACCAGCATCCGTTGTTATCTTTTTGATAAAAGCCACTTGAACTGGGGTGAGATCTCATTGTAGTTTTGGTTTGCATTTTTCTGATGATTAGTGGTGGTGAGCGTTTTTAGAACACTCTGTGGCTGTTTATATTTCAGAAATGTCTATTCAGATCATTTGCTCATTTATCAATCACTTTTTTTCCTATTGAGTAGTTTGAGCCTCTTACATATTCGTGTTATTAATCCCTTGTCAGATGAGGAGTTTGAAAACATATTCTCCCATTCTGTGGGTTATCTTTTCACTTTTTCCAGATATTAGAAGGAAGGTTTCAGTTTTTTGCTGTTCAGTGTGATACTACCTGTGCGTTTGCGACATGTGGCTTTTGTTGTGTTTAGGCATGTTCCTTTTATACCTCGTTTATAAAAAGTTTTTATCATGAAGGTAGATTACATTTTTGACGTATTTTGATGAATTTTAATTAAATTTTAATTAAAAATTTAAGAAAGTATTTTATCAAATACTTTGACGTCTATTGAAATAATGGTACGGTTTGTGTCTTCTGTTCATGTGCATCACATTTATAGTTGGCGTATGCTGAAACCCAGTCTTTTCAGCCCTGGGATACTCCCTTTGGATCATGATGAATGACATTGTTAATGTGTTGTTGAATGTAGTTGCTCATATTGTTTTGAGGATTTCTGCATCTATATTTATTAGGGATATGGGCCTGCAGTTTCCCTTTATTGGTTCAGTCTTTGTCCTAGTTTTAGTATCAGGGTAATCAGTAGCTTTGTAGAATTAGTTTGAAAGATTTCCTTGCTCCTGGATTGTTTGAATAGGATCAGACCCTGGGCTTTTTCTTTGATGGAAGAATTTTTATTACTGCTTTTATCATTACTTGTTACAGGTATACTCAGGGTTTGGATTTCCTCATGACTTTATCTTGGTAGGTTGTACGTATATAAGAACTCATCTATTTCTTTTGGGTTTTCTAATTTATAGGCTTTTAACTGCTCATAATAGTCTCTAATAATCCTTTTTGCTTTTCTATGGTGGCAGCTATGGTATCTCCTTTTTTGACTGATTTTATTTGGGTCTTCCACTTTTTTTCTTAGTCCAGCTAAATGTAAATTTCGTTTATCGTTTCAGAAAACTTTTGTTTATTTTTAGTCTCCATAGTGTATATTTCTGCTCTGATAGTCATTCTTTTATTCCACTAATTTGGGGGTTCAGTGTGCTCTTTTCTAGTTCTTTATGATACATCATTAGGTTATTTGAAGCTTTTTTCTTTTTTGATGTAAGAATTTATTGCTATAAACTTCCCTTTGATACTAGTTTTGGTGTATTCCATAGATTCTTGTACGTTATATTTCAATTTTCGTTGGTTTTAATATTAAAAATAATTTTTTTTCTAATTTCTTATTGACCCACAGTCATTCAGGAGCATATTGTTTATTTTCCTTGTACTTTCATAGTTTCCAACGTTCCTCTTGTTATTAGTTACATTCCATTGTGATCCAAAAAGTTACCTGATATGATTTCAATCTTTTTGATTTTTTTTTTTTTTTAGACTTGTTTGCGGCCTAACATGGCTTAGCCTTAAGAATGTTCCATGTGTGAAGAGAAAAATATGTATTCGGCAACCTTTGGATAAAATGTTCTATAAATGTCTCATTAGGTTCATTTGGTTTATAGTACAGATTAAGTCTGATGTCTGTTGAATTGCTGTTAGGTAATATATCAAATGCAAGTGGATTTAGAAGTCCCAAACTCTGTTGTATTGGGGTCTATCTGCAATATTTGTTTTATATATTTATATGACTTTTCACTGGCTGTTTTTATATTTAAAATTTTATATCCTCTTGCCAAATTCAGTCGTTTATGAGTATATAGGGATGTTTTTTTGCCTCTTTTTACAGTTTTTGTCCTAACATCTATTTTTTTATTAAAATATATCTACTTTTGCTTTTTTTGTTTGCATTTGTGGTTAATATCTTTTTCTATACCTTTATTTTCAGTTTATGCATGTCTTTGTAGGTTAAAGGATTTTCCCATATGGAGAATATAGTTGGGTCTTGTTTTCATTATTCACACATTCTAGGTATTTTGATTGGAGTATATTTTTCATTTCTGTGTAATGTTATTTTTGGTAGGTAAGGACTTCTGTCATTTTGTTTTCTTGTTTTATTGGTAATGCCTTTTCCCTCCCTCCCCTTTATTTTTATTTTTGTTTTATTTTTTGGTCATCTTTGTGTACAAGTGATTTTACCTGGCTATACGTTTTAACTTCTGGCTTTGTTTTTTGGTATTTATTATGGGATTTGCTTTGTGTTTACCACGATACTTAAAATAACATCTGATAACGAATTATTTTAAACTGCTAACAACTTCAAATCTAATCGTAAAGAAACAAAGCGAGCAGAAAGAAAATTTTAAAAAACCTTTGCACTTTAACTCCATCCCTTTCTTTTTTTTACTTTTTCTGTTCACTATTTAACTTTTTCAAATTGTTGTCATTATTCCTCTGTGTAGGCTTATCTTTTAGTCTTTATACTAAAGATATGAGCAGTTTACCCACCGCAATTATGATACTAGGGTATTCTGTCTTTGTCCATATACTTTTACCAGTGAGTTTTATTCATTCATATAATTCCTTATTATTCTTTAACATCCTTGTCTTTCATACTGAAGAACACCTTTTAACGTTTCTGTATAAGACAGTTCTGGCGGTGATAAATGCTCTCACCTTTTATTTGTCTGGTATAGTCTTTATTTCTCATTCATATTTGAAGGATAATTTTGCTGGACATAATATTATAGGTTGAAAGGGGGTAGGGGTGTGTGTGTGTGTGTGTACGTACCTTAAATATGTCATCCCACTCCCTCCTTGCAAGTAGTTTCTGCTAAGTCTGCCGCCAGATGTATTAGAGCTTTGTATGGTGTTTTCCTCTTTTCTTTTGCTGCTTTTGAGAATCTTTTATCTTTGACCTTTGATAATTTATTATATATGCCGAGATAGTCTTATTTGGGTTGAATCATCTTGTACGTGTCTATTCACATCTTTCTCTATTTTGTAAACTTCTGTGTTACTATTTGAATACGTTTTGCACCCCAATCTCAGGCCCCCAGCTTCCCCTCGCCCCCGGCTCCCCCCTCCCGCCCCTGGCTCCGCCTCCTTAATCCCAATAACTCTGATTTGTTGTATACATGCATGTATAATGGACTGCCTTCTGGTTCAGAGTTGAGTCTAGGAACATAGTCCAGGAGCAAAATCCAGGAATCACCGTGTTTAGGAATCTTCTTGGTGCTGTATTTTACTGTGCCTGAGCTGGTACCCAAGTTGCAAAACAAAGTCTTCTGTACTCTCTAAGTGGAAAATGTCATTCCATGAGCTTCTCTGCCAGGAGTTGGGGGGAAGGTGGTGCAAACATTCCCATGGCCACTGCAGTTGGTGTCACACTGGGTTACATCCAAAGTCCACTGCCTCTGAGACCAGGGCAGCTCCTTGGCTTGCCCAAGAATTGCAGTCCTGTGGACCAACTGCCACACAAATTAATTCAGGCCCCCATCATTTAAGTCAGCCAATAGTGAAGCTGGCCAGGATTTAGTTTCCTTCCACTGGAGCAGAGGATTCTCTAGTCCAGGGCTGGTCTGTATGCCGCCTCCAGGGGCAACAGCTACATTATTATTCCACTGTGACAGGGAGGCACTGAGTTCCACTTCTAAGTTCCACATTCACTTTCCTCTCCTTCCCCCAGGCACAGCTTCTCTCTCCATGTTTTTACTAGCTGAGGGAGAGGTGGTGCAGGCAATGTAAGGCTGTCTTTGCTACTCTTCTTCAAGTGACTCTCTACTTGTTATTATGTTAAAAGTAGGTACTGCGATCAATGACCTGAATTTTTTGTCCTTATGAAGGTGCTTTCTTATGTAGATAGCTGTTTAATTTGATGTTCCTATAGGGAGATGATTGCTAGAAGGTTCTACTCAACCATCTGGTTCTGCTTCTTTCTCCCAAATGTGAATATTTTTAAGGCAAATATTTTTATTTTAACGCCTTTTAAAAAAATTTTATTTGTCGTCTTGGGTATTCTTAGCCCTTTGCTCTTTCTTATATGTTAATATGAGCTTGTCAAGTTTCTTCTAGCCTTTTAGAATTTTGATAACATATTTTAAAAAAATATATTGTATAAATTGACAATTTATAATTGTATAAATTTATAGGGTACAAAGTAATATAATGTGAGTATGATGAGCAGTAATTAAATCAGCTAGTTCATATATCCATTATCTCAAATATGTAACATGTTATAGTGAGAAGAGTTAATATTTACTCTTAGCAACTTTGAAATATATAATACTCTATTATTAACTACTTTCACCATACTGTGAAATAGAACTTAAGGGGAAAAAACACACATCTTTCTCTTAACTGACACTGTGTACGCTTTGACAATCATTTCCCCATTTTCTTGAACTTTCAGCATATGTAATCATCACTCTACTTCCTTAGAAATATGTAAGCTATTTTTTTCTAAACGCTCTTTGCCCTCTGATAGTATGTTTTTATTTTATCCACAAGAAGAAGCTAAAAGATTGAGACCAAAAAAACCACATGAAGTTCCATAATCATTTGTGTCATCAAAATATGCAGGAATTTCACAAGCTAACTTGCTCTCAGTCTTCTCTATCCTACTGACATTTATGTTTTCTTTTACTTTTCCCCTTATGCACTCCTTCTGTCATAAAGAATAATAAATGTATTCTCTCTATGTGCTAAGGGAAACTTAAGTTTAACAGTAAAACTAATCAATTTTAAAAATTATTTTAATTATAATATTGCCTGAACATTCATTTATAAAAGGGATTTTTTTCTAAACTGAGTATGATTGAGTAGTCATATTGTAATCAATCTTTGTACACTGATTGTGGCTGAATGAAAAACTTCTAAGAGTGGAGGTGATAGGTCAGGAATATGCCAATTTTAAATTGTGGTACATACTATCAAATAGTCCTGTCTAACGACTGTATCAGTATAAACCTCTAACAAAAATTTACAAGGGTGAGTAATTTATTATGCCCTTATAATAGTGTATTTCAGTTATTTAAATTACTACATAGTTCATATAATAGATGACTTTTCTGTTTATCATTTAGTAGTTTAATAATTGTTTATCCATTGTTTTAGAGACATATAATTACATATATATATTATACTTTAAGTTCTAGGGTACATGTGCACAACGTGCAGGTTTGTTACATATGTATGTATGTGCCATGTTGGTGGGCTGCACCAACTTGTCAATAACGTTGGGTATGTCACCTAATGCTATCTTTCCCTGCTACCCCCATCCCATGACAGGCCCCAGTGTGCAATGTTCCCCATCCTATGTCCAAGCATTCTCATTGTTCAGTTCCCACCTATGAGTGAGAACATGTGGTGTTTGATTTTCTGTCCTTGTGATAGTTTGCTCAGAATGATGGTTTCTAGCTTCATTCATGTCCCTACAAAGGACATGAAGTCATCCTTTTTTTTATGGCTGCATAGTATTCTGTGGTGTATATGTGTCACCTTTTCTTAATCCATTCTATCGTTGATGGACATTTGGGTTGGTTCCAAGTCTTTGCTGTTGTGAATATTGCTGCTATAAACATACATGTGCATGTAGCTTTATAGCAGAATGATTTATAATCCTTTGGGAATATGCCTAGTAATGGGGTGGCTGGGTCAACTGGTATTTCTAGTTCTAGATCTTTCAGGAATTGCCACACTGTTCCACAATGGTTGAACTAATTTACAGTCCCACCAACAGTAGAAAAGGTGTTCCTATTTCTCCACATCCTCTCCAGCACCTGTTTGCTGACTTTTTAATGATTGTCATTCTAAGTGGTGTGAGATGGTATCTCATTGTGGTTTTGATTTGCATTTATCTGGCAAGTGATGAGCATTTTTTCATGTATCTGTGGGTTGCATAAATGTCTTTTGAGAAGCGTCTGTTCATATCCTTTAGGCCACTTTTTGATGGGTTTTTTTTTTTTTTTTCCTTGTAAATTTGTTTCAGTTTTTTGTAGATTCTGGATATTGAACCTTTGTCAGATGGGTAGATTTAAAACATTTTCTCCCATTCTGTAGGTTGCCTGTTCACTGATGGTAGTTTCTTTTGCTGTGCAGAAGCTCTTTAGTTTAATTACATCCCATTTGTCAATTTTGGCTTTTGTTGCCATTGCTTTTGGTGTTTTAGTCATGAAGTCGTTGCCCATGCCTATGTCCTGAATGATATTGCCTAGGTTTTCTTCTAGGGTTCTCATGGTTTTAGGTCTAACATTTAAGTCTTTAATCCATCTTGAATTAATTTTTGTATAAGGTGTAAGGAAGGGATGCAGTTTCAGCTTTCTACTTATGGCTAGCCAGTTTTCTCAGCACCATTAATTAAATAGGGAATCTTTTCCCTATTTCTTGTGTTTTGTCAGGTTTGTCAAAGATCAGAATGGTTGTAGATGTGTGGTATTATTTCTGAGGGCTCTGTTCTGTTCCATTGTCTATATCTCTGTTTTGGTCTACCAGTATCATGCTGTTTTGGTTACTGTATACTTGTAGTATAGTTTGAAGTCAAGTAGCATTATGCCTCCAGCTTTGTTCTTTTGCCTTAAGATTGTCTTGGCAATGCGGGCTCTTTTTTGGTTCCATATGAACTTTAAAGTAGTTTTTTCCAAATATGTGAATAAAGTCATTGGTAGATTAATATGGGGATGGCATTGAATCGATAAATTACCTTGGGCAGTATGGCCATTTTCAGAATATTGATTCTTCCTGGCCATGAGCATGGAATGTTCTTCCATTTGTTTGTGTCCTCTTTTATTACATTGAGCTGTGGTTTGCAGTTTCTTTTGAAGAGGTCCCTCACATCCCTTGGAAGTTGGATACCTAGGTATTTTATTCTCTTTGAATCAATTGTGAATGGCATTTCACTCATGATTTGGCTCTCTGTTAGTCTGTTATTGGTATATAGGAATGTTTGTTACTCTTGCACATTGATTTTTGTATCCTGAGACCTTGCTGAAGTTGCTTATCAGCTTAAGGAGATTGTGGGCTGAGACGATGGGGTTTTCTAAATATACAACCATGTCATCTGCAAACAGGGCTTCCTCTTTTCCTAATTTCCAAAAGACTTCCTCTTTTCCTAATTGAATACCCTTGTTTCCTAATTGAATACCCTTGTTTATTTTCTCTTGCCTGATTACCCTTGTCAGAACTTCCAACATTATGTTGAATAGGAGTGGTGACAGAGGGCATCTCTGTCTTCCGCCAGTTTTTAAGGGGAATGCTTCCAATTTTTCACATTCAGTATATTGGCTGTGACTTTGTCATAAATAGCTCTTACTATTTTGAGATACGTTCCATCGATGCCTAGTTTAAGAGTTTTTAGCATGGAGGGCTGTTGAATTTTGTCAAAGGCCTTTTCTGCATCTATTGAGATAATCATGTGGTTTTTGTCTTTGGTTCTGTTTGTATGATGGATTAGTTACTGATTTGTGTATGTAGAATCAGTCTTGCATCCCAGGGATGAAGCCAAGTTGGCTGTGGTGGATAAGCTTTTTGATGTGCTGCTGGATTTGATTTGCCAATATTTTATTGATTTTTGCATCGATGTTCATCAGGGATATTGGTCAAAAATTCTTTTTTTTGTTGAGTCTCTGCCAGGCTTTGGTATCGGGATGATGTTGGCCTCATAAGATGAGTTGGGGAGGATTCCCTCTTTTTCTGTTGATTGGAATAGTTTCAGAAGGAATGGTACCAGCTCCTCTTTTTTCCTCTGGTAGAATTTGGCTGTGAATCTGTCTGATCCTGGACCTTTTTTGGTTGGTAGGCTATTCATTATTGCTTCAATTTCAGAACCTGTTACTGGTCTATTTAGGGATTCAACTTCTTCCTGGTTTAGTGTTGGAAGGGTGTATGTGTCTAGGAATTTATTTCTTCTAGATTTTCTAGTTTATTTGTATAGAGATGTTTATGGTATTCTCTGATGGTAGTTTGCATTTCTGTGGGATCGGTGTTGATATCCCCTTTATCATTTTTTTATTGTGTCTATCTGATTCTTCCTTTATTAGTGTTGCTAGCAGGCTATTAATTTTGTTGATCTTTTCAAAAAACCAGCTCCTGCATTGATTGATTTTTTTTTTTTGAAGGCTTGTTTGTCTCTTCTTCAGTTCTGCTCTGATCTTAGTTATTTCTTGCCTTCTGCTAGCTTTTGAATGTGTTTGCTCTTGCTTCTCTAGTTCTTTTAATTATGATGTTAGGTGTCAATTTTAGATCTTCTGCTTTCTCTTGTGGACATTTAGTGCTATAAATTTCCCTCTAAATACTAGTTTAAATGTGTCTCAGAGGTTCTGGTATGTTGTCTTTGTTCTCATCGGTTTCGAAGAACATCTATATTTCTGCCTTCATTTCGTTATGTACCCAGTAGTCATTCAGGAGCAGGTTGTTCAGTTTCCATGTAGTTGAGTGGTTTTGAATGAGTTTCTTAGTCCTGAGTTCTAGTTTAATTGCACTGTGGTCTGATAGACAGTTTGCTATAATTTCTGTTCTTTTACTTTTGCTGAGGAGTGCTTTACTTCCAACTATGTGGTCAGTTTTGGAATAACTGATGTGGTGCTGAGAAGAATGTATGTTCTGTTGATTTGGGGTGGAGAGTTCTGTAGATGTCTATTTGGTCCCCTTGGTGCAGAGCTGAGTTCAATTCCTGGAGAGCCTTGTAAACTTTGTCTCTTTGATCCTGTCTAATGTTGACAGTGGGATATGGTCTCTCATTATTATTGTATTGGAGTCTAAGTCGTCTTTGTAGGTCTCTAAGGACTTGCTGTATGAATCTGGATGCTTCTGTATTGGGTGCATATGTAGGGATAGTTAGCTCTTGTTGAATTGATTCGTTTACCATTATATAATGGCCTTCTTTGTCTCTTTTGATCTTTGTTAAAGTCTGTTTTTATCAGCGACTGGGATTGCAACTCCTGCCTTTTTTTTTTGCTTTCCATTTGCTTGGTAGATCTTCCTCCATCCCTTTATTTTGAGCCTATGTGTGTCTCTGCATGTGAGATGGGTCTCCTGAATACAGCACACTGATGGATCTTGACTCTTTATCCAATTTGCCAGTCTATGTATTTTAATTGGAGCATTTAGCACATTTACATTTAAGGTCAACGTTGTTATGTGTGAATTTGATCCTGTCATTATGATGTTAGCTGGTTATTTTGCTAATTAGTTCATGCAGTTTCTTCCTTGCATCAATGGTTTTTACAATCTGACATGTTTTTGCAGTTGATGGTACCTATTGTTCCTTTCCATATTCAGTGCTTCCTTCAGGAGCTCTTATAAGGCAGGCCTGATGGTGACAAAGTCTCTCAGCATCTCTTCGTCTGTAAAGGATTTTATTTCTCCTTCACTTATGTAGCTTACTTTGGCCAGATATGAAATTCTGGGTTGAAAATTCTGTAAGAATATTGAATATTGGCCCCCACTCTCTTCAGGCTTGTGGAGTTTCTGTCAAGAGATCTGCTGTTAGTCTGATGGGCTTCCCTTTGTGGGTAACCCAACCTTTCTGGCTGCCCTTAATATTTTTTCCTTTTTTTCAGCTTTGGTGAATCTGACAAGTATGTGTCTTGGATTTGCTCTTGAGGAATATCTTTTGTGGCATTCTCTGTATTTCCTGAATTTGAGTGTTGGCCTGCCTCGCTAGGTTGGGGAAGTTCTCCTGGATAATGTCCTGAAGAGTGTTTTCCAACTTGGTTCCATTCTCCCCATCACTTTCCATGGAAAACCGATCAGATGTAGATTTGGTCTTTTTACATAGTTCCAAATTTCTTGGAGGCTTTCTTCATTTCTTTTTATTATTTTTTCTAAACTTCTGTTCTTGGATCATTTCATTCATTTGATCTTCAATCACTGATACCCTTTCTTCCACTTGATCAACTTGGTTACTGAAGCTTGTGAATTCATCACATGGTTCTCATGCCATGGTTTTCAACTCCATCAGGTCATTTAAGGACTTCTCTAGACTGCTTATTCTAGTTAGCCATTCGTCTAATCTTTTTTCAAGGTTTTTAGCTTCTTTGCCATGGGTTCGCACATTCTCCTTTAGCTTGGAGAGGTTTGTTATTGCCGATCGTCTGAAGCTGCCTTCTTTCAACTCGTCAAACTCATTCTCCATCCAGCATCTCAGATTGCTGTGCTAGCAGTGAGTGAAGCTCCGTGGACGTGGGACCCTCTGAGCCAGGCACAGAATATAATCTCCTGGTGTGTTGTTTGCTAAGGCCATTGGAAGAGTGCAGTATTAGGATGGGAGCGTCCTGATTTTCCAAGTACCATCTCTCACAGCCTCCCTTTGCTAGGAAAAGGACTTTCCCATCCCCTTGTGCTTCCCTGGTGAAGTGATGCCCGCCCTGCTCTGACCTGCAACTCCTGTCTGTGACAAGGCCCAGTGAGATGAAGCCAGTAGTTCAGTTGGAAATGCAGAAATCACCAGCCTTCTGCATTGCTCACTCTGGGAGCTGCAGACTGGAGCTGTTCCTATTTGGCCATCTTGGAACCTCTACACTGATTAACTATATTTCAATGTCAAAACATAATACATAAATATATACTAATACTTAGGAAGAGTCACAGTGTGTCTGTGAATGAAAAAGGAAGTTGAAAGCAGTGTGTATTATAGAATGCCAATTTGTAAATTGTTACAGTTTGTGTTTATAAGTGCACTAATATGCCCACATCTATCTATATATACTGAAAACTTTGAGAGGTACCACTGGTATTAATAACTGGTAATTTTAAGAAGAATACTTAAACTTTTTAAAATTTATTTTAATAATATTCTCTAATAGTCATTGGCTTCCCTGGGCTTCTCAAGATGAAGCTAATACAGAATCTATAACTCTTCTTACAATGCTACAAGTAGGTACTATGACTGCTACCTTCATATGAAGGTGATGTCTTCTATTGATGGGTTGTTCAATTTAGTGTTCTTAAAGGGGAATGATTGCTAAAAGGTTCTACTCAGCCATCTGTCTCCCAAATCTCAATATTTTTAAGGCAAAGATTCACACCTGTGAAATCTGAGCTTACTCACTGAAAATACAGTGTGACTTAGTACTACCTACTGATAGGAAAGCACTGATGTGTTTTCATTAGACTGTAATTCATCACTAGGATAAATCTAGACAATGTGAACAAAGTCTGTTTCAATAGATGTTGACCTCTGGTAATCTATAATGTAAAAATATATGAATATAATATGTATGTAACCTATTACTTGTATTCATTAACTTGGATGCCAAAATTTTTAAATGTAAAATTTCAAATACTTCTAATTAATATATATTAATTTCTGCTTCATAGTAGTTGTTTATCTTAGAGATAAAATTACTTTCCACACTTGTAAAATTCACATTCCATATATCAACATTGATATGCTGGGCATGAAGAAATAATGACTGTTCACTGCAATAACTACTCTTGACACTGCACTCATGTACATGTATACATTCATATATATCTCAAGAAAAGTGTTTATTCCAGTGTTTACAGAACTGGTAGCAATGTAAGTATTTATTTAATGATACTGATGGAAACAGTAAATTGAAGACAGTTTTTGAAAAACAAGTCAATGTTCTGGTTCTGAAAAACAAAATGTTTTATGCAAATGTGTTAACTCATGAATAAGTTGATTACAACAGCGTTACTCTTTTTATATTTGCATGTATTATTAGCTTATTTTAAAGCTATCAGGCCAGTCCTATAATTTAATATACTATAAATTGGATGTTTATTTACATTAAGTGGCACTTTTCTTTTTAAATATGGATTTACAAAAGAGTTGGATGTATGATGAATATCCTTAACCTTTGGATTATTAATATTCAGGTTTATCCTGAACTATTGAACAGAACAACTGGACTTTTCACTAAGTGGTTAAAAATAACTGAGTTAATAGAAGTATTTTTTGTTGCCATTTTAGTACTTACTTGATTTTTCTCTTAAGCTCAAATTCACCTTTAATCTTTGTACCTAATAGTTACTCTCTTCTATCAATTTTTTTTGACAAATATTGGATATCTTTTTAGTCATAATAAGATCTGAACAGAAATCGGAACAATGACACTGAACAAGTCCACGTCGGATTTATCTTCTCACTTAACAAAAGATCACTTTAGTGATTTACTGTCACTAGAATTTTGCCACATATGAATACAATTATTAAATTTTAAAATTATTTTTAAGTTTTTAAAAAGGCATTTATGGCCTTATCAGATATATTCTGATATTTGCTGATATAACTGGAAAGTTACTAACATAGAAATTATGAAACTATTTTGGTATCTTTGCTGGAAATGTTAATGGCCCTTACACTATAAATGTAAGATAAAATCAAGTAAATATTTGTAAGTCTTACTAGCATTGATGGAATTTATGCATGAGAATTAAAGAGAAAGAGTAGACTTCCTTAATTTTGAACATTAAAATAATGTGAGTATTTAAATTGAGAGTAAATATTTTCAAGAAACGTCTAAAATTAAAGCCTGGAATATTAGGGCTTCAGGTGATTTTTCCTTAATTTATGTTGTAGCATGATGCATTTTTCTTACTGTAAATTTATGACCATTAACATGTAAATCATTTATTCTGCTAACAATGGAGTGTGCTAAGTTCTTCCTATTTAAGACACCAATGCCATACAACGCAAGTTGGCTTAATGCCTACCTGTTTTTCAAGGTCTAGTGCTAACCTTACTGCTTTTCTGAAGCTTTTCCAAAATCCATTTCCAGACAAAATTAGTTATTAGCAAAACCTGTGGTGTTAAACATGAGATTGACAACTTTAATATAGAATAAAGTACTATGGATATAGTTTGTAAGCTAAGAAATTATGTGAAAACATTTCTATATGTGTTAAGTTGAAGTATGTATCACGTGAGGTGCCTTGATTAATATGTTGATAAGATTTTTAAGAAATTTCTATTGCTTTTTATTTCAAATTACTGTATTTAAAATAAAATTTCTTCAGCATTACTAGCCATTACACATCTTTTAGCTCAAGAGTCAAACTCGCATTCAGTACAGAGTAGAATTTGGTAAATAATACTCTCAGAAAAATAACCAGATTTAGATATTAGACATTAGAATTAGAGAAAGAACTGTTAGAGTACTATGGCGAAAAAATGTAACAGGAGGAAAAAAGAATCATTGCTCCCTTTAGAATATAAAATTTTAGGATGTAATCCCTTTTTTGGGTAAGAAAAACACAACTTAGTCATATGTTTTCCTTTGGGAAGAGACCAGCTCTCATAAAGACATGGAAAATTTTCTCTGCCAAAATGAAAAAAAATAAAGGAATCTCTTGCCAATTTTTCTTCTTTTTTCCTTTTTGGTTAAGCCTTTTTGTAAAAGCGGGTACAGAAAATTGATTAGAAGTATTTAAATATATGAATGACATTATTTTTTAGTTTCCTACTTGATACAAGATTTATTCAAAGATTGATTTGTAATATTATACTAATCTCAATTTTAAAATTAATATTCTTAAATTATGTAATCTACACAATTTTCTTGTCAAAATTTCTTTGTCTAAATTCTCATACAGTGTTCAGGCATTTTGTTACTATTCAGCATGTTAATTTAAATTAGCTTTTTAATTTGCCTTCGCTTTTCCAAAATTTGCTGTTTGCCCTTACAAAACAATGTCTCCTTGGCAGCCTCTCTCAGGAAAGGTTTGATTAACTTATGAATGGGCATCATGCCATGTAAACAGATGAGGTAGAGTAGGTAGAGTATAAATAGAAGATATCTGTCAGTGTAGCCACTGTGCTGGTATAATCCATGATTTCTTTCTAAGTAGCTGTATTAACGTACAATATTAAGCCATACTCACCTAGAGCATAAACTCTTTAATGAGGAACGGGGACTTTTAGAAGCTGCTAAAAAAAAAATCTATGCCAGTAGGATAATGTGCTATATATTAAGGCAGCTTAATAAATTATACTAGCTAAAAAAATTTGCACTCGACCAGTCCATCAGTAGAGCAGTGATGATAGCCTAAAGTAGTCTAAATTCTCGGGCATCGTTTCATTTCTTCTTTAATCAAGTATTAAGGTCTGCTAATGTTCAGGCAGTGTGATACACACTTATAAAAATGTTCTCATTTACGAGGCACAAAATTCAATCGAGCAAATATTCCTATTTTTAGCAGATGAGGAACACAGGCAGAGATTATTCTGCCTCCTCCTCTCTTGGTCATCGTAACGATTTTTGTATCTTTTCAATTGTAAGTAAGTTTATCTTAGCTCTGTGTAAATCTGAAAATCGGCAGCTAATGGAGAGCTTGGATTTCTTTCAGAATCTAAATACGTGATTGAGTGTGGATAAACCATCTTTGGGTGCTGCTGAAATTGCAAGATAAAATTACCCACAACTAAGATTGTGGTTTCAGTGAAAGTTGAGCAAAGTGTCGTTAAGTAAAAACAAGTACCTTCGATAGACACATGTTCACCTCTGAAATGGATGATATGCTATAAGTACTCGCTCGATTGAATTTCGTGCCTCGTAAATGAGATAACATTTTTATGGTATATGGTGAATAGGAGTGGTGAGAGAGGGCATCCCTGTCTTGTGCTAGATTTTAAGGGGAATGCTTCCAGTTTTTTCCCATTCAGTATGATATTGGCTGTGGGTTTGATATAAATGGCTGTTATTTTGAGATAAGTCCCATCAATACCGAATTTATTGAGAGTTTTTAGCATGAAGGGCTGTTGAATTTTGTCATAGGCCTTGTCTACATCTGTTGAGATAATCATGTGTTTTTTGTCTTTGATTCTGTTTATATTCTGGATTACATTTACTGAGTTGTGTATGTTGAACCAGCCTTGCATCCCAGGGATGAATCCCACTTGATCGTGGTGGATAGTTTTTGATGTGCTGCTGGATTTGGTTTGCCAGTATTTTATTGAGTATTTTTGCATCGATGTTCTTCAGGGATATTGGTGTAAAATTCTCTTTTTTTTTTGTTGTGTCTCTGCCAGACTTTGGTATCAGGATGATGTTGGCCTCATATAAAATGCGTAGGGAGGATTCCCTCTTTTTTCTATTCATTGGAGTAGTTTCAGAAGGAATGGTACCAGCTCCTCCTTGTACCTCTTGTAGAATGCAGCTATGAATCTGTCTGGTCCTGGACTTTTTTTGGTTGGTTGGCTATTATTGCTTCAGTTTCAGAACCTGCTATTTGTCTATTTAGGGATTCAACTTCCTCCTGTTTTAGTCTTGGGAGAGTGTATGTGTCCAGGAATTCATCCATTTCTTCTAGGTTTTCTAGTTTATTTGCGTGGAGGTGTTCATAGTATTCTCTTACAGTAGCTTGTATTTCTGTGTGGTTGGTGGTGATATCCCCTTTATCATTTCTTATTGCATGTATTTGATTTTTCTCTCTTTTCTTCATTAGTTTTGCTAGCGTTCTATCAATTTTGTTGATCTTTTCAAAACAGCTCCTGTATTCATGGAACTTTTTTTGGAGGGGTTTTTTCTGTGTATCTCCTTCAGTTCTGCTCTGATCTTAGTTATTTCTTGCCTTCTAGCTTTTGAATGTGTTTTCTCCTCTCTAGTTCTGTTGTGATGTTGTATTGTAAAATCCCGTTTTTGACTCAACTAATTATAAAGTATACTTAGTACATCATCTCACTTTCTTCATTTCATTCCTTGTTTAGATTCATCCCTATACTGTTATTGCAAAAGTACATTTTGAAATATATTAAATTTCTCTGTGTTGATGTACTTCTAGAATACTTCTAACATAATATGTATTAGTTTGGACAGGTTAGTTTGATTAATAAATGTACTCCAAATGATTTCAGTGTAGTACTAGATGTCAGCAAACCTATGATGTGTTGATTTGACTCATGGTCTGTTTTAGTAAATAAGCATTTATTGAACAGTCATTTTTGTTTCTTAGGGTTGTTTCTGGCTGCTTTTTCATTACAATCGCACAGTTAAGTAGTTGTGACAGGACACCTTGTAGCCCACAAAGTTTACATTATTTACTGTCTTCCCTTTTTTTTTTTTTTTTTTTAAATAAACGAGTACCTACCATTTAGCTATCACAATTAAAATTTATTTTCTGTTGGCAAAAATATTTTGAATAGACATAAATTTTGCTGGGAATTTTTCTGTCACATGGTTATTCAGGAAACTTGTTTGATGGTCTCTCTGCCATCTTCAACATGTGACCGACCACCAAGGTGTGCTGACATACTTTTACCCCAGTCAGATGAAAGAAGACCACAGAGGAATGGATGGGAATATTTCATGTGTCGGAACTGAACCTACCTAGGATAAATTTCACTCAGTTTTTGATTGGAAATCAACTGCTGGCCTTGTTCAGATACAAGGGAGAATGAAATAAGTAGCCCAGTTTTGTACTCCAGAAAAGAATACAGATTTTACTGAACACCCTGCAGTATTTGCCGCAAGCGTCTGTTAGAATGTTAATCTCGAAATACTTCAACAATGTGATTCTTCTAGGCCTCTCACTGAACAGTCTAACAATGCTGTAGGAATTCACAAAACAAGGTTAATGTTTGAAACAATACGGAAAGGCATCAGATTCCAGTGGGATTTTCAACTTGTTCTAAAAATCATGTTAGAATTCTCTGGTGTTAGAATTCTCTGGTGGAAACAACAGGGGAAGCAGGAGAGGCGTGAGCAGACGCGAACGACACTGTCTGACAGCTTTGAAGAGAGCAGTGGATCTCCCAACACGGAGGTTGAGATCTGAGAACAGACAGACTGCCTGCTCAAGTGGGTCCCTGACCCCTGAGTAGCCTAACTGGGAGACATCCCCCACTAGGGGCAGTCTGACACCCCACACCTCACAGGGTGGAGTACACCCCTGAGAGGAAGCTTCCAAAGTAAGAATCAGACAGGTACACTCGCTGTTCAGCAATATTCTATCTTCTGCAACCTCTGCTGCTGATACCCAGGCAAACAGGGTCTGGAGTGGACCTCAAGCAATCTCCAACAGACCTATAGCTGAGGGTCCTGACTGTCAGAAGGAAAACTATCCAACAGGAAGGACACCTATACCAAAATCCCATCAGTACATCACCATCATCAAAGACCAGAGACAGATAAAACCACAAAGATGGGGAAAAAGCAGGGTAGAAAAGCTGGAAATTCAAAAAAAAAGAGTGAATCTCCCCCTGCAAAGGAGCGCAGCACATCACCAGCAACGGATTGAAGCTGGTCAGAGAATGACTTTGACGAGATGAGAGTAGAAGGCTTCAGTCCATCAAACTTCTCAGAGCTAAAGGAGGAATTACGTACCCAGCACAAAGAAACTAAAAATCTTGAAAAAAGAGTGGAAGAATTGACAGCTAGACTAATTAATGCAGAGAAGGTCATAAATGAAATGACAGAGATGAAAACCATGACACGAGAAATACGTGACAAATGCACAAGCTTCAGTAACCGACTCGATCAACTGGAAGAAAGAGTATCAGCGATTGAAGATCAAATGAATGAAATGAAGTGAGAAGAGAAACCAAAAGAAAAAAGGAGAAAAAAATGAACAAAGCCTGCAAGAAGTATGGGATTATGTAAAAAGACCAAATCTACGTCTGATTGGGGTGCCTGAAAGTGAGGGGGAAAATGGAACCAACTTGGAAAACACTCTTCAGGATATCATCCAGGAGAACTTCCCCAACCTAGTAGGGCAGGCCAACATTCAAATTCAGGAAATACAGAGAACGCCACAAAGATACTCCTCGAGAAGAGCAACTCCAAGACACATAATTGCCAGATTCACCAAAGTTGAAATGAAGGAAACAATCTTGAGGGCAGCCAGAGAGAAAGGTCGGGTTACCCACAAAGGGAAGCCCATCAGACTAACAGCAGATCTCTCCGCAGAAACTCTACAAGCCAGAAGAGAGTGGGGGCCAATATTCAGTGTTCTTAAAGAAAAGAATTTTCAACCCAGAATTTCGTATCCAGCCAAACTAAGTTTCATAAGTGAAGGAGAAATAAAATCCTTTACAGATAAGCAAATGCTTAGAGATTTTGTCACCACCAGGCCTGCCTTACAAGAGACCCTGAAGGAAGCCCCAAACATGGAAAGGAACAACCGGTACCAGCCATTGCAAAAACATGCCAAAATGTAAAGACCATCAAGGCTAGGAAGAAACTGCATCAACTAACGAGCAAAATAACCAGTTAATATCATAATGGCAGGATCAAGTTCACACATAACAATATTAACCTTAAATGTACATGGACTAAATGCTCCAATTAAAAGAGACAGACTGGCAAACTGGATAAAGAGTTAAGACCCATCAGTCTGCTGTATTCAGGAGACCCATCTCACATGCAGAGACATACATAGGCTCAAAATCAAGGGATGGAGGAAGATCTACCAATCAAATGGAGAACAAAAAAAAAGGGGTTGCAATCCTAGTCTCTGACAAAACAGACTTTAAACCATCAAAGATCAAAAGAGACAAAGAAGGCCATTACATAATGGTAAAGGGATCAATTCAACAGGAAGAGCTAACTCTCCTAAATATATATGCACCCAATACAGGAGCACCCAGATTCATCAAGCAAGTCCTTAGAGACTTACAAAGAGACTTAGACTCCCATACAATAATAATGGGAGACTTCAACACTCCACTGTCAACATTAGACAGATCAACAAGACAGAAAGTTAACAAGGATATCCAGGAATTGAACTCATCTCTGCACCAAGTGGACCTAATAAACATCTATAGAACTCTCCACCCCAAATCAACAGAATATACATTCTTCTCAGCACCACATCGCACTTATTCCAAAATTGACCACATAATTGGAAGTAAAGCACTCCTCAGCAAATATAAAAGAACAGAAATTATAACCAGCTGTCTCTCAGACCACAGTGCAATCAAACTAGAACTCAGGACTAAGAAACACAATCAAAACCGCTCAACTACATGGAAACTGAACAACCTGCTCCTGAATGACTACTGGGTACGTAACAAAATGAAGGCAGAAATAAAGATGTTCTTTGAAACCAATGAGAACCAAGATACAACATACCAGAATCTCTGGGACACATTTAAAGCAGTGTGTAGAGGGAAATTTGTAGCACTAAATGCCCACAAGAGAAAGCAGGAAAGATCTAAAATGGACACTCTAACATCACAATTAAAAGAACTAGAGAGGCAAGAGCAAACACATTCAAAAGCTAGCAGAAGGCAAGAAATAACTAAGATCAGAGCCGAACTGAAGGAGATAGAGACACAAAAAACCCTCCAAAAAATCAATGAATCCAGGAGTTTATTGAAAAGATCAAAAAAATTGACAGACCGCTAGCAAGACTAATAGAAAAGAGAGAGGAATCAAATAGATGCAATAAAAAATGATAAAGGGGGGATATCACCACCTACCCCACAGAAATACAAACTACCATCAGAGAATACTATAAACACCTCTACACAAATCAACTAGAAAATCTAGAAATGGATAATTTCCTGGACACTTACACTCTCCCAAGACTAAACCAGGAAGAAGTTGAATCCCTGAATAGACCAATAGCAGGCTCTGAAATTGAGGCAACAATTAATAGCCTACCCACCAAAAAAAGTCCAGGACCAGATGGATTCACAGCTGAATTCTACCAGAGGTACAAGGAGGAGCTGGTACCATTCCTTCTGAAACTATTCCAATCAATAGAAAAAGAGGGAATCCTCCTTAACTCATTTCATGAGGCCAACATCATCCTGATACCAAAGCCTGGCAGAGACACAACAAAAAAAGAGAATTTTAGACCAATATCCCTGATGAACATCGATGCAAAAATCCTCAATAAAATACTGGCAAACCGGATTCAGCAGCACATCAAAAAGCTTATCCACCATGATCAAGTGGGCTTCATCCCTGGGATGCAAGGCTGGTTCAACATTCGCAAATCAATAAATGTAATCCGGCATATAAACAGAACCAAAGTCAAGAACCACATGATTATCTCAATAGATGCAGAAAAGGCTTTTGACAAAATTCAACAGCCCTTCATGCTAAAAACGCTCAATAAATTCGGTATTGATGGAACATACCTCAAAATAATAAGAGCTATTTATGACAAACCCACAGCTAATATCATACTGAATGAGCAAAAACTGGAAAAATTCCCTTTGAAAACTGGTACAAGACAGGGATGCCCTCTCTCACCACTCCTATTCAACATAGTGTTGGAAGTTCTGGCTAGGGCAATCAGGCAAGAGAAAGAAATCAATGGTATTCAGTTAGGAAAAGAAGAAGTCAAATTGGCCCTGTTTGCAGATGACATGATTGTATATTTAGAAAACCCCATTGACTCAGCCCAAAATCTCCTTAAGCTGATAAGCAACTTCAGCAAAGTCTCAGGATACAAAATTAATGTGCAAAAATCACAAGCATTCTTATACACCAGTAACAGACAAGCAGAGAGCCAAATCAGGAATGAACTTCCATTTACAATTGCTTCAAAGAGAATAAAATACCTAGGAATCCAACTTACAAGGGATGTAAAGGACCTCTTCAAGGAGAACTACAAACCACTGCTCAGTGAAATCAAAGAGGACACAAACAAATGGAAGAACATACCATGCTCATGGATAGGAAGAATCAATATCGTGAAAATGGCCATACTGCCCAAGGTTATTTATAGATTCAATGCCATCCCCATCAAGCTACCAATGAGTTTCTTCACAGAATTGGAAAAAACTGCTTTAAAGTTCATATGGAACCAAAAAAGAGCCCGCATTGCCAAGACAATCCTAAGCCAAAAGGACAAAGCTGGAGGCGTCACACTACCTGACTTCAAACTATACTACAAGGCTACGGTAACCAAAACAGCATGGTACTGGTACTAAAACAAGAGCTATAGACCAATGGAACAGAACAGAGTCCTCAGAAATAATACCACACATCTACAGCCATCTGATCTTTGACAAACCTGAGAGAAACAAGAAATGGGGAAAGGATTCCCTATTTAATAAATGGTGCTGGGAAAATTGGCTAGCCATAAGAAGAAAGCTGAAACTGGATCCTTTCCTTACTCCTTATACGAAGATTGATTCAAGGTGGATTAGAGACTTAAATGTTAGACCTAATACCATAAACACCCTAGAAGAAAATCTAGGTAGTACCATTCAAGACATAGGCATGGGCAAGGACTTCATGTATGAAACACCAAAAGCAATGGCAGCAAAAGCCAAAATTGACAAATGGGATCTAATTAAACTAAAGAGCTTCTGCACAGCAGAAGAAACTACCATCAGAGTGAACAGGCAACCTACAGAATGGGAGAAAATTTTTGCAAGCTACTCATCTGACAAAGGGCTAATATCCAGAATCTACAAAGAACTCAAACAAATATACAAGAACAAAACAACCCCATCAAAAAGTGGGGAAAGGATATGAACAGACATTTCTCAAAAGAAGACATTCATACAGCCAACAGACACATGAAAAAATGCTCATCATCACTGGCCATCAGAGAAATGCAAATCAAAACCACAATGAGATACCATCTCACACCAGTTAGAATGGCAATCATTAAAAAGTCAGGAAACAACAGGTGTTGGAGAGGATGTGGAGAAATAGGAACACTTTTACACTGTTGGTGGGATTGTAAACTAGTTCAACCATTATGGAAAACAGTATGGCAATTCCTCAAGGATCTAGAGCTAGATGTACCATATGACCCAGCCATCCCACTACTGGGTATATACCCAAAGGATTATAAATTATTCTACTACAAAGACACATGCACACGTATGTTTATTGCGGCACTATTCACAATAGCAAAGACTTTTAATCAACCCAAATGTCCATCTGTGACAGACTGGATTAAGAAAATGTGGCACATATACACCATGGAATACTATGCAGCCATTAAAAAGGATGAGTTTGCGTCCTTTGTAGGGACATGGATGCAGCTGGAAACCATCATTCTTAGCAAACTGTCACAAGAAGAGAAAACCAAACACCGCATGTTCTCACTCATAAGTGGGAACTGAACAATGAGATCACTTGGACTCGGGAAGGGGAACATCACACACTGGGGCCTACCATGGGGAGGAGAGAGGGGGGAGGGATTGCACTGGGGAGTTATACAAGATATAAATGATGAATTGATGGGTGCTGACGAGTTGGTGGGTGCAGCACACCAACATGGCACAAATATACATATGTAACAAACCTGCACGTTATGCACATGTACCCTAGAACTTAAAGTATAATCAAAAAAAAAAAAGAATTCTCTGGTGTTAGAATTCTCTGGTGAACTCTCATACTTCCAAGTAACAATGTCAAACTTTCTTTACTTTACTCAACCTTTCACTTCTCTTTCAGCACTACCATTCCCTCTGTCTTAGAAGATAACCTTGTCACTGGCTTCTTATCTGATGACATCCATCGGTAAGCCACCCTTTCTATTTCTGTTCCCCACAATGTAGGCAGTGCAACAGTATTCGCTGGCAAGACGATTACTTACCCACATGCAAATTTACTATTTCCCGCTTTCACATTCCACAAAATGTTTAAGACAAAGTTGTCCCTAAGGTTATTACTGTTGAAAAATGTTTGTTTACTGAATAATCAAGTTATTTCTATCCTGAAACTCGCCCCTTGTAAGCCCTCTACATTTTAGCCTCATGCATCTGCTTTTCTGTATGGCCACCTTTGTCCATCCTTTTTTTTCCTTCCGTTATTACCTGCCATACCACTCTGAACAGTTAAAATCTGCTTAGCTACCAGAACTCAGGTCTAGAATTAGTTCCTCAAGGAAAGTTAGAATTATACCAGGTTTTGTTTTTGTTTTTTTGTATTTCTCTCTCTAATAGTACCATTTGCTTTTCTTGTATAGCACCTAATAGAGGTGTCATTTGGTTTACTGTGACCATTATATATGTGCTCATTCAATTAATGTGTGTCTAAATTAGTAGATTGTGAACTCCAGAAAGGCAGGACCTTGATCTGACTTTGCTCTCCGTTTTATTTTCAGTGCTCTGGAGAATTCTTGAAGCTGAGTAGCAAATAACAAAATTGTTTACATAAAAAGAAACTCACAAATAATCTGATGAATAAAATCAAAGCAACTAGACTGTTGAATAGATTCATGGCATTTATCTAGTCCAAGCTTAGCAAATTTTCAACTCTCAATTCTTCTCATCAAATATCAAGGTGTTTTTCACTTATGCCCTTTTAATAATACAGTATTTAAGAAGGCAGTGCATTTCATGGTTGAACTTCCGTAGTTCATTGGAGCTAGCTTTGCTGTGCTGACTTAATCTTCTAAATTGTCACTCCAATGATATTGGGCCTTGTGTGAGCAGTAGTGTCTGCTTTATTGACCACAACATGATAAAAAATAAAATTTTTCTTTGTATCCTTTTCATAATACTGTAGGGTAGAATTTTTAAAGATAAAATGTGGATATTTAATTAAAATTGATACTGAGATAGTTGTAGACTCACATGCACATATAAGGAATAATAGAGACAGAGCCCATGTAAAATTTTTGTGGCTCCTGCACGACAACATTTCACAAAACTATAGTACAGTTTCACAATGAAAATAGTAATTTTAATGAAATCTATTGATTACACTCCAATATCCTCAGATTTACCTTCATTCCATTGTGTGTGTGTGTGTGTGTGTGTGTGTGTATGTTTAACTGTGTTTCTTTTTTGTTTTTTTTTTTTACTTTGAGACGGAGTCTCACTTTGTTGCCCAGGCTGGAGTGCAGTGGCGCGCGCTCGGCTCACTGCAACCTCCGCCTCCTGTGTTTATGCCATTCTCTTGCCTCAGCCTCCCGAGTAGCTGGGACTATAGGCGCCCACCACCATGCCCTGCTAATTTTTTGTATTTGTAATAGAGATGGGGTTTCACCGTGTTAGCCACGATCGTCTTGATCTCCTGACCCTTGTGATCCACCCGCCTCGGCCTCCCAAAGTACTGGGATTACAAGCGTGAGCCAATGTGCCCGGCCTTAACTGTGTTTATTTCTATACAATTTTATCAGATACGCAGATTCTTGTATCCATCACCACATTCAAGTTACAGAAGGGTTCACACACCAACTATAACTTCTGTTGTTCTATGATAGAACAACTATTCCCATCACATCTCTAACTTGCAAACTTACCCCTAGAAACCACAAATCTGCTCTCCATTTCTACGATTTTGTCATTTCAAAAATGTTATGTAAATTAAACAGTATAAATAACCTTTTTAAAATGATTTTTTACACGCAGATTACGTGGTGCTATGTTGTAATTACGAATCATTCATTCGTTTTTAGAGCTGAGTATTCCATGTTAGATAAATATATACTAGAATTTAACCAGATGTTCATTAAAATATATTCAGGCTATTTCCAGTTTGGCGCTATTATGAATGATGCTGTTATGGGTATTCATATACAAGGTATTGTGTGAAGGTGTGTTTTTAGTGTCATGGGGTAAATGGCAGAGTCAGCTGCTGGGTTGTATGGTAATTGCCTAGATTTATCATTAAAAAAAGTACCAAAAACTTTCATCAGTTGTCATAATGTGATTTCTGAACAGCAGAATTACTTGAAAATATGATTATTAATATTTTTGAGTAGTTCATATGAATATTTTCTTTAGAGACCCACCCCCACCCAAGAGAAGTGGTTAGTGAAGGTACAACTCCTGGGAACCACACTTCTCTCAGATTCCCTTGTGAGCCCACACCACCTTGTGTTTGACATACAGAGCTGTGTGGAGACTCAGCAGAGCCAGCTGCTCAGGCACACAGAGAACCAGGAGGTTTACATACTCCAGCTCCTGGGATTCCCTTCAAGGCAAGAGACCTGTGCATGTTCCTAGGAAGGGGGATGAATCCAGGTGGCTGAGCAGCGTGGGTCAGGGGGCCTCATTTTGATGGCACCTTAGAAGATAAGATACCCTAGCTGGGAATGCTAGCCACCAGCAGCATGGGGGAGCCTGCCCTGAGAGTAGATAGAGGCCCCCCCAACACCACAATCTGCGCAGCTGGGTGTTGGAGGTGCCAGCCGGCTCTCTCTTGACTTCAGGGTCAGCAACTTAATTTTCTCTCTCTGGACATGAGTGCACCTGTATGTACGGTGTTAGCAGGGCAGTCATATCTTTTACAGGCAGTAGTGTTGTGGAGCCAAGTGATGGCATTCCCATGTTATGACTACATTGCTGTTTTCACATTAAAGGTGGAATTGTGTGCCTGTGCTACAAACTCCTTGAGTCATGCCTATCCTGCAGTATAGTCATGTTCCTCACAAGATGCTAGCGAAGTTACAGAGAAAAAGAGTGCTTTTACACTCTTGATGGGAGTGGAAATTACTTCCACTATTCAGGAAGACAGTGGTGATTCCTTAAAGATCTAGAGACAAATATCATTTGATCCAGCAATCCCATTACTGGGTATATATCCAAAGGAATATAAATCATTCTTTTATGAAGATATGTGCATGCATATATGTTCACTGTGGCACTATTCACAATAGCAAAGACATGGGATCAAACTAAATGACCATCAGTGATAGACTATATAGAGAAAATGCATATATACACCATGAAATACTATGCAGCCATAAAAATGAATGAGATCATGTCCTTTTCAGGGATATGGATAGAGCTAGAAGCCATTATCCTTAGCAAACTAATGCAGGAACAGAAAACTAAATATCACATGTTTTCACTTATAAGTGGGAGCTAAATGATAACACATGGACACATGGGTGGGCACAGCACACACTGAGGCCTGTCAGAGGACAGGAAGAGGGAGGATAGAAAGGATCAGGAAGAAGAGAGAATGGATACATGGGTGATGGGATGATCTGTGCAGTAAACCACCCTGGCACATGTTTACTAAGAAACCTGCACATCCTACACATGTTCCCCTAAACTTAAAAGTCGGAAATTAAAAAATATATATATATACTGTTTCCAGCCTTACTGACATAACACAAAAGTCAACTGAAAAGAAAAAAATTATTACTGTCAGCAAAGTTTTACTAATAGTTCACATGATATCAACAATCTTGGACTACTGGTTAACAAACTTTGTGATATTTGAGACCAGCTTTTTGGTTTTTTCTTCCCACATTAGGACAGGCTCTTATTCAGATTAATATACAAGTTTCTAATACACATTTCAGGGTACCACCTGCACAATGTAGTGATTTCAGCCGTGCGATTTTTTTTTTTTTTTTTTTTTGGATACGGAGTCTTCGTTCTGTTGCCCGGGCTGGAGTGCAGTGGCACGGTATTTTATTTTATACTCTTGGCAACTACAAACTGCCACTATTTTCTGGCTTCCTATATTGCATAAATTTTACATTTGTTTTTAATCCATTTAGATGGACAAGATACATTCTGTTCAAAATACTTCACAAATAAATCTCAGATTTCCACTAGTATGTACCATCAGGTGGTCAGATTAGCATATTTTAAAAGCAAAATTGACCACATCATTATTTTCATTTAATTTATGAGCATTTCTAGGGGAAATAGGAGGGAATTTGATTTTATTCAAGCTATTTCTCCTTTCTTTTCCATCCACAATCCTAGTTTGGAAGATCCTAAATGTATTTTTATGAACATATTTGGAATATATGTATTTATGTCTATCTCTCTATGTGCCTATGTACTTTTCATGGTTTACTGAAAAAAAAAAACTGTCTTCTGTCCATAACGTCATTGTCCAGTGGTACTTTTTTTGCCTAGATTTTACCGCAGCTGCTTCTGAGAGGAAAGTACTGATAACTCTCATTGTAAAGGTGTCGTTTACCTTGACTCCCATCTCTAAAACTCATTTGCAATCTTGCGCTACGCCTAATTTCAACAACATTCTTATGTTGATGTGTTTGTGTGTGTGTATGGTCATGTTTTGCAGTATCCATGGTAGGAATCTTACATCATGTGCTATTGGAACGTTTCTGAGAAACCTCATTCTGTAGGACATCTTTTATTTAGTATTCAATATGAACTTTCTAACCAGAATATTTCAGTGAGTGTCATAAAACTAGCAAACATAAATTAATTTAAATGAGCATACATTTGAAAATAATTGCTGTAGTCAATGCCTCTAATATTGAATACAATAAACAAGCAAAATTTTTAAAAGGACACAAAAGAAACAGGCTTTGTGCCTTTAAATAGTCAGATTCATGTATCAACTGGAATCCCATATTAAGTCAAATGCATTTCTTTAGATGAGAGTTACATGACATACATGTTGTCATAATGGTGACACAGTATATTAGTTTAGAAGAAAAAGCTGTTTTGGAAGATAGGCTTGCTCAACTTTAATAACTGTATAAATATTTTTTTAATTGCATAGCCTAAGAAAGCTTTCTGTATTCTAAATCATTCATGTAAATAAATGTGTTAAGAGAAATATTCACTACATTTAAATGATATTTAAATGCTAACTTTGACAGCATAAGCAAAGTAAAAAAGGAAACATGAAAAGACCAAAGAGAGGGAAAGAGCAGCCACCCATGTTAAATTAATAACATACACCAAACATTAAAAAATATGACTGTCAAATAAACATGGAGGTATTTTCTACATTTGTGATATATTATTTACACTTAGTTTTTCTTTATGAATCATAAAGACAAAATTGAAAGTCACATTTCACTTTTGAATGTATTTTCTGTTTATATACTAAAACGTACTTTGTTTTAAAAAGAGATCCACGCTTCTCATAGGTTTACTATATATTTTTTTCATGAGCCAGCATTATCCCTAGCTGGGAAAGAACAAACCACATTTAAGCTGTTGAAGTTGACTTGCTGTGAAAATAAGGAACAAACAAGAAAATTGTCTTATTCTCAGACCCCCTAATGAGGCAATTTCTCCGGAATTCTTGTTGTGAAAGGTTGGGGGAGCTATAGAAACTAGACACTTTAAGATATTAAGCAAAAACAGTATATGTGAGTAGATTATCTTTAATATCGCTACCAAACCTGATTCTGTATGTTTGATAGTCTTTTACAATAATTTAGCTAATAATGGAAAATACAATTATCAAAATATTACGTAACTATATCCCATCGTGAACTTACGTTACGCTACCCAGTCCCTCCATTATCCTTGATCCTGTAACACATGGATTAATTTGCTAATCTTGCAATTTCTCTTTATTCTTCCTTCTTCAAAACTCATTGAAAACTTGAGGAAATTGGCTTTTTAATGACTTACGGACATTTGATACACAATTCTAACTCATTCTTTCAAATATGCCTTTTAGGTTTTTTGTTTTCGGTTTGTTTAAATCAATCTCCCTTTTCCACCGCTTTTTAAAAATAATAAGCCTTGGATATTTCATGTAGTTTAAACTCAAATTTGACAACTAAGCTTTCAGCTTCTGGAAAACAAACATATTTTATTGATCTTGGTATGCTCACAGTATAGTACAGTACTTTTCCCACATAAACACAGAGGTGTTTTAACCCTCCACATGCTGAACACATGATTGCATAACTGAACTGCAAATTATCCAGGTCGAAAGATTTGTCCAAGTAGGTTTACAGTACCATTTTTTAATCTCTGCAACTTCATTTTCTCACTTAAGAGGAAGACTCTTCTGAAAATATCGAATGGAGACTTTCTACAGTATTATTATTATTTTTTGTAATTTTATTTTATTATTGTTATGCTTTAAGTTCTAGGGTACATGTGCATAATGTGCAGGTTTGTTACATATGTATACTTGTGCCATGTTGGTGTGCTGCACCCATCAACTCGTCAGCACCCATCAACTTGTCCTTTACATCAGGTATAACTCCCAATGCCATCCCTCCCCCCTTCCACCTCCTCATAATTGAGTTTGCTCTCATTTTCCCTTTTTGCTCTAACAGGACAGCATTGAGTTCAATGCCTCAAAATTGTTGTGTTCTCCCTCCCTCATTGCCCAGAGATGGTCTCCTCACTGTACCACACTGCAACTCTTAAGGGCAGGAGAGGATGGGGATGTCAGAAATTCGGGACTGCTTTTTTCTATCTCTTTACTGCTTCTTTCAGCAGTATGAAGTTAA
Organism: Rhinopithecus roxellana; assembly: GCF_007565055.1. Classification (NCBI taxonomy): domain Eukaryota; kingdom Metazoa; phylum Chordata; class Mammalia; order Primates; family Cercopithecidae; genus Rhinopithecus; species Rhinopithecus roxellana. Next base: position 19,708,242 of record NC_044566.1, on the reverse strand, counting down.
AACCACGTACCATGAGTCCTCACCTGATTTTTGGTTCTTTTAAAGACTGTGTGTGTGTGTGTCTGTGTGTGTGTGTGAGATCTTAAATTGGTGTCCTTGTAGGAGGGATGATCGGTGGAACTTTCTACTCTGCCATCTTGCTGTTCCTCGTTACTACTAATGTCTGACTTTTGGGAGAATGTATGTATGTTTTATATTTAACTGTGCACCAAGCTCTATTAAAATGAAAATGTATCATATTAACTTTTTAATACAAGATTAAAATCTATGCCCATGGTCTCATTATGCACATGCAGAGCAACTTTGTTGATCTGAATTGTTTGAATTTGAAAAACAGAGCTGATGATTTCATACATTCCGGGTCATTTGAAAATTTCAGCTGTGCTTGCTATAGAGCTTGCCAATTAACACTGCCATCACCTAGGGCTTTTTCAAAGGCTTGAGTGGTCATGAATTTGGAGACCCAGTGATAAATAATAAGTTCACTTGGCAAAAATAGCATTAGTTAATTTTTAATGTTTTATGTTGTTTTACTATTACAGATTATGTGACAGAGACAATAGCTTGTATTCTCGGTGAATGAATACAACATAGCTTTTAGAGTTCCAAGTTTGCTTTATATGAAGAAGAATATTATGTAGCATACTTCTGTACTCCCTGATGAAACCTTTGATTGTACTCCCTGTTAAAACTTCATTGACTTCTTGGTGCACTGGTGGTCACGAAGAGACATGATACTTAACGAAAATCTGGTCAAAAGGCACTGATGAATCAAAATCCGATAAATATATTCTCTTTTATATCCTTTGTCTATAGGTTCAGCGTTTTAAGTAAGATAGATATTTATGAATTTAATTTTAAGATTGAATAATGCAAAATTACTTAATCTAACAGTGTGGTCTTAGCAACCAAACCATAGACTTATTAGCCAAGTCCATTTTAAGATAACGTAAAGTCTGGTCAATCCTAGAAAATATGTCACCTTTTACTGTACACAATTCTGCTCGTTTACTCCTAGACGGTTTATGTGTCAGAATCAGAAGTAAATTTTAGAGTTACCTTTGACATGTCATGGAAATTACTAGTTTGAAAATTATAGTTTTAGAATGTATAACAATACATATTCATAAAGTAAAAAACTGAAAACGTTCGGATAATATGAAACTGCTTAGAAGGACAGTTGTTGATGAATTCCCCTCCTAATCTGAAATTGTGGCACATGTCAAAATTTGGTTTGTTCTTTCACACTGAAAGCCCTCAAACTTTAAATGAAACCTCCATCTATTATATAGAGGTTAGAGTAGATACAGAAATTAAAGATTCAACTGATTTACTTACAGAAAACTAGGAAATGAATATGCTGAAATGTATTTTACAGGCAGTAGTTTAATATACCACAGACACTGTGATAGGTACAAACTATAAAACATAACTGTTAATAATATCTTCAAGATTCCTATACTAGTACTGCTTTCAAACTTATTAAATACCTATAGCACTATATATGGTGTAATAGCACCATGTCATGGCTTCAGAAGTAAGACAATGTGTATTTCTGCCTAGAAAATATCAAAGGAGCAAATTTATGCCAATAATAAAGGAAAAAACTTACTTTAATACATTATTGAACTAAAACTATGACAGTACAAATTTAGTTATGATAGCGAAGTAGATAATAAAATATAAATCATAATTTAAAAGTATATTTACTTCTTATCTCTTATCCAGGGAATGAATTTGTCTTTCCCACAGCAATGATTCTGTCTCCCTCATCTTATTTACAACTGAAAAGTCATAAAATACAATCCTTCAAGTAATACAGAGATTCTGTACCTTCAGTGTGCATTTTGGAATTTTCCTACTCGGTTAATACCTGTTCTCATAGCAGACGTCCTCTATTCAAATTGTTCACTTTCTTATTAAATGTATAAAATGTATAAAATGTATAAAAATTAATTATTAAATGTATAAATGTATAATCTTATTAAATGTATAAAAATACAAAAATTATTTTTTTAACTGGAAAATCTTCCTCCTTTTGTTTTTCGTTTTTCTTGATAAACTCCCTCCCTGACATTGTTTTCCTAAAAAGAGATAATATGGTTCTCTGTAAGGCTCAATTTTTTTTTTTAATTCTAACCTCTCAAATTGTCAGAGGTTATATAATCTGCTTAAGTCGTTTTTTAAAAAAAAAAAAAAAACTGCATTATGTGCTAATAAATTAGTCTGTTGTAGAAAATAAAATATAGATGCTCACTTCCATAAACTCAGAGGATAAAAAATCATACTAAGAAAATATTTCTATCCTACAGATGTGTGAACATCATGACTTTTAACTTCTACTACAATTATTCTTCAAGATAATATGATAAAATTGAGACCAGTCCAACTGCCCAATAGAAATGATGTTTGTTTCCTTTTAAATACACATTAATTGATCCATCCCAGTCTTAAAACTTGAGAGTTAGAATTGTCTTATCTGAGTTCCTTTCTCAGGAAACCAAACATCATGACTTCCAGATACTATAAAGGCACTAAAACTTAACTAGATCACCCTGTGTGGCCAATGAGATTCCAGACATCTCCATCTGTCATAATTGCCTAAATGACCACCTGATTCCTGTTGACCAAATTTTTGTTCTTATCCCTCCCTAATTCCTATTCTCTAACACATGGTTATATTTCTTCTCTCGTATATATATAAACCCTTAATTTTAGTCCATCAGGGTGATGGATTTGAGAGTTTATTTCTCAACACCTCAGCTACAACATTTGATTAAAGCCACCTTCTCTGGCAATGCACATAGCCTCAGTGACTGGCTTTCTGTGCAGCATGCAGCAAAGAACAGTAAGTAACACCTGGTATTTTGGTTAAAAAATCTACAGTTTATCTTTTAATGGGCTTAAAATATTGTTAGAGAAACATGGGAAAACAGTTTATCTGTCTGATCCCTACTTTGAATGCGTTTCAAGGGATTTAAGAAAAACAACCACAGACATTTTTCAAAAGTTTATGGGTGACTTTTCTGCAATGAAACATTTATTGACCTATGAAATACTATTATTGTCTGTCCTTTCCCCTATAAATTTGAAATTATGGTATATGTTCGAGTTTTCAGAGACTAATAGCAAACATATTAATAATGTTGCCAGTGTTTGAAAATCTAGGTAACATACATGACTAATGAGAGCCAAGATTTATTTTTTAATTCTGAGTTACTGGAATATATAATGTTTAAACATGTTTTTTGGTCCACCAGTCTCTGTGCTGTGGATGGGACAAGTTTCTTACCTGTTCTTACTTATGAGTAATCTTATTTTACGTAAGAATAACTTCATTTTATTAACTTTTTCCAGTTAAAACATTTGATGTACAAATGAGTAATTTAGTAATCAATGTATTTGTTAATATATGCTTGTGTGTGCATTTTTATATGGAGTCTATCGTATGTATAATTTACCTTGCAGGTATGTGTTTTTGTTTTTGTTGGTATTCTCATGGTTTACTACGAGCACAACCCCCCAAAAGCTCATCTCACAGTATATATTGCTAACCATATAGGGTTGCTGTATCATATACAAAGTAGTTCTTCATTTTCCAAAAATGTTTAGTGTACTTTTGTAAGTTGGGGAGAATATGAATAAAGTTATACAAATATTTCAAATGTACCATTAATATTGCTTCTAATCTGATTTTTTTTTTTTTTTTTTTTTTTTTGGATACAGAGTCTTGCTCTGTTGCCCAGGCTGGAGTGCAGTGACTCCATTTTGGCTCACTGCAAACTCTACCTCCTGGGTTCACACCATTCTCCTGCCTCAGCCTCCCAAGTAGCTGGGACTACAGGTGCCCGCCACCACCCCTGGCAATTTTTTTTGTATTTTTAGTAGAGATGGAGTTTCACCATGTTAGCCAGGATGATCTCGATCTCCTGACCGCATGATCCGCCTACCTCAGCCTCCCACCAAAGTGCTGGTATTACAGGCATGAGCCACCGCCCCCGGCCTCGAATGTAAATTTTAACCTCAAATGCATTGGCTTTGAGGAACCTAACTAGTAATAAAGTACTATTAGCATCATTGCCCTAGAGAGTGATACTGGATTACTCAAGCCTGTGTAAAATCACCAGGGTTTCAGCTTTTAGTAATATATTTTTAAGCAAATTCCTCAAAGGAGTGACATTTGGAAGATATGCTACAAAATTACAAATGATTGCACAAGGTTGTTGGAATCTTTTCTCATTTTTATAGACAATTTTGTGTTTATTATAAAATAAAAACAGGAAGTCAACACATGACAAAACATCAGAGTAAGTCTGAAACCATTACTATAGGCACTTACCCAGCTACTGGGTTTACGTTTTATGGCTTGAGTACAGATTGCCTTGTCGTGTTCCTTCAAACAAAACAGTCATATTTTAATGTTAAAATGTAAGCATGCTGAACGTCGTCATCAGTGTTTCTCCCTAGTCTTTCTCAATATTCATTCTATTTTCCTTGGGGACACCATATGTATTGCTGCCCTCTGGATAACTTAAGGTCCCCTCTACAGATGCTCCTGGCATCCAGCCAGAGCTCTTTGATTAGGCACCCAAAGTTCAAATAGGAACATCGTTTCAATTTCAAAATACGGAAAGCATGATTAACAATCTATGTGTATGTGTGAGTGTTAATATACATAAATAAATATACAAAAGACTCATTGTATTTTTGAGATAATGGCCTTCTGAGCATTGTTTACATTGTTTTTTACAACTTTAATTGACATATAACTGAAAAATAAAAATTGTATATATTCCAACTATATGAAATTATTATACATGTATACATTGTGAAATGTTTACTGTGATCAACTTAACTGGCATATCCATCATCTCATGTAGCTCCTGTTCTGTGTATGTTGATGTATGCTGAGGACGATGAGGATCTCTCTCTCTTTCCCTTGCTCTGTGTGTGTGCTTTTTATTTAGGAAAATTTAAGCATTTTTCCAAAATGAATGCAGTGAAAAAACAGACTCCAAAGTAGCAGTAGCTATTAAGTTTATCTCAACGTGTAATTAAAAATAATATCTGACAGGCCAGGGGTGGTGACTCATGCTTGCAATGCCAGCACTTTGGGAGGCCTAGGCGAGTGGATCACCTGAGGTCAGGAATTCGAGACCAGCCCGACCAATACGGTGAAACTTCATCTCTACTAAAAATACAAAAGTTACCTGGGTGTGGTGGCGTGTGCCTGTAGTCCCAGCTGCTCTGGAGGTTGAGACCTGAGAATTGCCTGAACCCGGGAGGTGGAGGTTGCAGTGAGCCGAGATTGCGCCATTGCACTCCAGCCGGGACGAGAGAGCGAGATTTCATCTAAAATAAGAATAATGCTGGGAATAACGCTCAAAATCCTAAGTAGATTGAACACTTAAACAAAGGATTCTTAGCAAAGCAATTTTATTTCTATGCAGAGGGGTGCTGCTGCTTGGACAGTCGCCATGAGAGCACACCTGAACAAAGGGGCACGAGAGTCTTTATTTCTGATGCAAATCCTGCCCCGTACCCTTTCCACGTTGGCTGCTGTTGGGTAGCACAATCTGAACTAATACCAGTTGACTGGACATCTAAAGTTTCTTTAGATAAGGTGGGCACGTAAGGGAGAGAGGGAAAGGAGAAGGGGAAGGGGTGTCTGCAAGGAGCTAGAGAGCTAGTCTCCTTTCTAAATAAGGGAAAGGAATGTGAGCTGGTACTGTTAACGTGTCCGGGCATGTAACAAAGGCAGAAAAGAGGAAAAGGGTTGGTGGGGGCATACTGTGAATTAAAGAATAAAGGATTGCTCAGGCTATTTAAAGTGAAACCTCATCATATCCCACAATAATAATAATATCTGACTACATTAGGTGTGTCCCAACTTTCTGTGTGGTATTTACTTCTCCTAATTATAACTTAGACAACTCGTTTTAAGACATCAACATTTAAAAATTGGAAGATAATGTATATTACTTTAAACGATATTCTTTTCAAAAAAAAAAAAAAAAAAAAAAACCATTACATCTCTTTAACTTATTGAAGTATTCTCTGGGCTTAGTCTTTTTTAATCCCTCGGAATGAGTATGCTGGCTTAAACTCAACATCAGTAGATTAAAAAAACATGGTTTTTAAATATGGCATAGACTTTAGTAAAACTGGTCATCACCTAGGTGGAATCTTTTTTCCCCTCTAAAATGTATAATTATCACGTAAATAATTTATGTTGTACAGTTACCTAATTTTTCTAGCTTTGAATGTTGCCCACGGTCTGTATTCATGGCAGCATAAATCATTGCTATCTTGCCATACTCCAGTCTGTGTTCTTTCAGTGAAAGTACAAACTTTTAAAACCATTTCTAACTGATCTTTCACGCTGACTGTTGTCATTCTGGAAGATGAGCTATGATGGCTGCCAAAAAAGTAAGCATTTTAGAAACAAGAAAATTCAAGGTTTGAGAGCCATGTTAGAGTATGTATTATAACATTTTGTATTTTTGTCTGTATGAGACAAAACCGTGAAAAGTAGGCCAAAGGAACAGAAGCAAACTTAGTTTTCTTCTCCTCCTGTCTTTGCCCTAGTGATACCTTCTCTGATTCCTCACACATCGATGAGACAAAGCAGAAAAAAGACCACTTTATTTCTCCCTAGCTCGTGAAATGTTGTATTTAATCTTAATTTTGTTCATGTTTTTCTATCTGAGCCCAAAGTATGACTCAAGACATTTTGCCTCTTCATTTTTTTTTTGCCAAATATATGATCAGTTTTTCCTATGCTATGTAGCAATTTTAGCATCGTGATTTTATGTTGTGAATATATACATGTAAAAAATATGAAGATTCTTGATCATAGATAAGCCATTGTACTCCATGTGACTAAACTACTCTTAAATCCTGGACTTTTTTAGATTACTAGTTTCCATGGTTTATAGCATTTATTGGCTTTGCGTAGTGACTAAATCATTCATGCCATATTGATGAAAGCAACTAAATAAATGTATGTGATTCACTATGTATTAAGTTATGACTGTACTAATAAGAGTGAGGGTACTTAACAGGTATCAGCATATATTCTGTAATTCCTGTATCCCATGTAGACTCTTTGAGTTATAATAGAAATACAACACTTTAAAACATTCAGGATTATAAAACATATGCGTAGTCTACTTCTGGAATATTTGTGTAAGCCTGCCATAAACTGCTTATCTTACAGTTAACTCTGGGTAAAATACAAAAAGAAAATCAATATTCAATGGTTATACAACATGAACAAGAGCAGATAAGTTTTGAAGCGAGTTAAAATTTTGAGGGAGCTATAAACAAGGTATGAGCACTGTATTTTGTGGCTTTTTCACTGAGAGAAGACTGCGGTTGTTTCGTGCAAGAAGACTTAAACTCCAATTAATAGTTTGCCCTCTTTCTCAAATGAAGAACCAGGAGGCAGAGTCCAGGCAACAAAGACTGCATGACAATAAGTCAGAAGAAAGAGTGGAAGAGGAGGAATTGAGATTCCGTTGAGAATTAAATGGATGTTCGTAAATTTTCCAGTTTGAATGTAAAGAAACTAAACAAAGCTTCTACATTTATGAGAATAATGTAGCAGAATCCACAGTCTTGATGCAATACTTAAGCTACAAACCAAAATGCTTGGTATACAAATAACCAAGTAAATATGGGCCATTTCCAAGTAATAGTATAATTACCAGAGGGGGTCCCTGATATGACGCATATTTCAGAACCGTTGGAAGAAGATTTTTAAGAGTTATAAATATATTCAAAGAGGTGAAAAAATACGCATCGTAAAATACCAACCTCTTAACAGAAATGAAAATTATATGAAAGAACCAAAAGAAATGTTAGAATAAAAAAAACCAAAATGTTATGTGCTTAATAGCTGGAGAAAAAGACAGAGAAAATAATAAACATGAAAATTAATGATTTTTGCAATCTGAAGAAAATAAAACATTGAGAAACTGAACAGAATCTCAGACTTGTGAAATAGGAAGCACATCTCAATGTAAATACTGAAATCTGAAGAGAGGATGTTATGCCCAGACCGTTTATTCCCCAAAGAAGACCACCAGAGTCCAGAGTCCAAGCCAAGCGGCAAGGATCTTTAATGCAAGTTTGAACTTGGTCCCTCCGTTCTACAACATACAAGAGGGCCCCAAATGATGCATGTGCCCGCTTTTTATAGCCCAATGCATACAGGATATGTAAGGTTACAGAAGTACAAAGGAATTCTTTTGGTTGCAGCATCACAACTGGTAATTGGTTAATATTTTAAGTTATACAATTAACAGTTTTCTATTTGTTCCCGTGCATTTAGTAAAACTACAAACGGTTGTGACCTTATCAGGTGCTCTCTAGGTGGTGTTTCTGAGATGTGTGTGTGTGTGGGGGGATGTGTTTGTGTTGGGCTCAGGAAGTTGGGACAAAATAGAGGATTGTGTTTGTACTGGGCCCAGGACTAAGATATGTGGCAGACACTGGTAATTAGAGCAGGACAGAGACTTTCACAATGTTTGTCCTTACAATGTCTGGAGTCTATAGATAACCTAATTGGTTAGGTCCGGGGTCGATCTTTAACTAGGCTCAGGGCGCTGCCCGGGCTGTTTGCCTGTGGACTTCATTTCTGCCTTTTAGTTTTTTTCATTTGATCTCTTTCAAGAACAAACCTTAAAAGTAGAAAGAGAAAATTAAATTGAAATAAAGGGCAAAAATTAAATTATGTTTGTTATAAGAAATTATGAAGGTAAACGATAAAGATAGAGTAATATTTTAAATTTATGAAAGAACTGTCAATGCGGAATTCTACATTTAACAAACAATACTATTTCTCAAGAAGTAAGGCAAAATAAAAGACAAATGAATTTTTTTTTTTTTTTTTTTTTTTTTTTTGAGACGGAGTCTTGCTCTGTCACCCAGGCTGGAGTGCAGTGGTGTGATCTCGGCTCACTGCAAGCTCCGCCTCGTGGGTTCACGCCATTCTCCTGCCTCAGCCTCCTGAGTAGCTGCGAATACAGGCACCCGCCACTGCGCCCCGCTAATTTTTTGTATTTTTAGTGGAGACGGGGTTTCACTGTGTTCTCGATCTCCTGACCTTGTGATCTGCCCGCCTCGGCCTCCCAAAGTGCTGGGATTACGGGCGTGAGCCACCGCGCCCGGCGAAGACAATTCAATATGTAAGAAAACTAGGAATTCACTGCCATGACTTCCGTATGACAGTAAGTGCTGACTGCAGTTCCTTCAGGTTGAAGGGAAATAACTAAAATTTTGATATATATCAATAAATGCATCACAAATGTTAAATATCTCTTTAAACGTGAAAAAAATTTTCTTTATTTTTGTCTTTTGACTTTATTTGTAATACATATTATACTTCAGCTTAAGTCATCAACTAAAACCTTATGTGGAGTTGACAATTTTAAAATTTTTACATTTTACAAATGTAAATAGCTTTACATATAAAAGTATCCAATATAAAGAATGAGAGGAGTATAAGCAGAATCCCATATTAGAAGTTTTCTATGCTTTGTAAGGATGGATGCAACATGAAGTCCAAGCAGACTGTGAAAAGGTGTAAGAACATAATTTTAGTAATGGCACTTCGGAAAATGTGACAGCCTCTCAGAAAATTACATATACACCATACATCTATTATATAACCCGGCCATTCAACTCCTGGATATTTACCCAAGAAAAATGAAAATACTCAAAGATTTGTACCACATTTTTATAACAATGTTACCCAGAAGAAAATAGAAACAAATTAATATCTACCAATAAATAAGTGAATAAAGGAAATGTGACATACAATTATTGATACACCCAACAACATGGATGCGCCTCAAAATACTGAAGATGAATGAAAGACACCAGAAATGAGTAGATACTGTATAATATAACTTACAGAAAAAGGAAATGAATATGTGCGCACTAATCTGGAGTGACAAAGTTGGGAGATCTTGAGACCCAGAGCTGGTTGGCCAGAGGGAGGGGTTGCAAAAGAAATACTTGACAATCTTTATGGGACAAAATGATTTGAATATTGAATTTCACAGCCCTCAAAAAGGGGTATAGAAGAAGGATGGCAATCTTGAAGAGCATCTTAAATTGTGCCTATTGTGTGTGTATGTGCGTTAATACATATGTACACACATTCCTGCATGTTTCGGGGGTGTGGAAGTTAAGAGTTCATAGTATCATGTGAATAATGGCTGTATATTGCTGCAAAGAAGGCAACTCCAAAATCACAGTGAACACACCATTAATACAAAGCCAACATGTTCAATTTAGGTAGGACGTGTATTTATTGAACGTCTATATCATTTGCATTCTAAGACTCAGAGTTGGGTATGGTAGTGAAAGTACTGAAAGAAGCACATTGCAGAAGAACAAACTCTTGTGTGGAGGAATCACACTAAGTATTTAATATTTTACATTTTGCTCTTTAAGGTGTATTTCAATATTATTACTTGTTACAGATACATATCTGTATCAAGTGAAGGATTTTCTAAAAATTATCTTTTCTGCCTTGCCCTGCAACTCAGTTCGGGTAAGAATTGCAGAAATAGAACAGTTTAACCCAGGTGTTAGATCGGTGTTGTAATGCTTTTCAAATTGAGAGAGATTTAGGTGGAAAATGAAGTTTAGGTAGAAAATTTGGTAGAATGCTGGAACCAATTGCATTTTTTTAATCTAGGAAATTCCCTGTCGGTTCTAAATTACTAAAGATACTGAGCTGTGTTTCAATGTATTCACTTATTTTCCTTTGAAGTCAAAAAATTGTAACACAGTTTCTTAAACTGAGTGTTTCACACAATAAAAATACTCCGAAATAAGTGAAAACAGAACGGAGAAAACGAGAAATAAAACATTTGTTAAATTAAAAAAAAAAGATTTGTGTCCTTTGTTCTTTTCAGTACATCATGTATACATTCTTCACGTTGATGTAATTGATGCTGTAAATCGCAACACTTTCCAATGATGCATGTTTTTAAATGTATGAAAAGTTGTGCCACAATTTTCTTACTCGATTTGATCTCTTTATAATGTAAACATTTTGATTGCATTGTGATAGAAATAGCAGAACATAACTTAAAATTCTTTTAAAGCACATGTTAATGTAGTCTAAAACTGTTCTTTATTATCTGTAAACCAGCATTGTTTTAGAGAAACTTGGAGACATATCTGGCATGCGCGTCCATGTGAAGAGACCACCGAACAGGCTTTGTGTGAGCAACATGGCTGTTTATTTCACCTGGGTGCCGGCGGGCTGAGTCCGAAAAGAGAGTCAGCAAAGGGAGATAAGGGTGGGGCTGTTTTATAGGATTTGGGAAGGTAAAGGAAAATTACAGTCAAAGGGGGGTTCTCTGGCAGGCAGGAGTGGGGGTCACAAGGTGCTCAGTGGGGAAGCTTTTTGAGCCAGGAGAAGGAATTTCACAAGATAATATCGTTGCTTAAGGCAAGGACCGGCCATTTTCACTTCTTTTGTGGTGGAATGTCATCGGTTAAGGCAAGGCAGGGCGTTTGCACTTCTTTTGTGATTCTACAGTTACTTCAAACTGAAAGCGATCAAATGAAAAGACTAAAAGGCAGAAATGAAGTCCACAGGCAAACAGCCTGGGCAGCGCCCTGAGCCTAGTTAAAGATTGACCCCGGACCTAACCGATTAGGTTATCTATAGATTCCAGACGTTGTAAGGACAAGCGTTGTGAAAGTCCCTGTCCTGCTCTGTTCTGTTTTAATTACCGGTGTCTGCCATATATCTCAGTCCTGGGCCCAGTACAAACACATTCCTCTATTTGTCCCAACTTCCTGAGCCCAACACAAACACATCCCCCCACATATCTCAGAAACACCACCTAGAGAGCCCCCGATAAGGTCACAACCGTTTGTAGTTTTACTAAATGCACGGGAACAAATAAAAAACTGTTAAATGTATAACTTAAAATATTAACCAATTGTGATGCTGCGACTAAAATAATTCCTTTGTTCCTCTGTAACCTTACATATCCTGTATACATCAGGCTATAAAAAGCGGGCACATGCATCATTCGGGGCCCTCTTGTATGTTGTGGAACGTAGGGACCAAGTTCAAACTTGCAGTAAAGATCCTTGCCGCATGGCTTTGACTCTGGACTCTGGTGGTCTTCTTTGGGGAATAAACGGTCTGGGCACAACAAGACCATCTGGGCGTATACATGCATGTCATAGGATGCGACGGCTTGGCTTGGGCTCAGAGGCCTGACAATATCTATTTCTTTAAACTTCAGTATGTTTTCTCTAGCTGATGTTTCCTCTTTTTCCTATTCTTGCTCAAGTTTGAAGTCTTTCTTTACGGATAGGATTCTGAAACACCAAGCTGAGTTTATGACAACTGCTTCTGTTCCTTTGGTTGTGTTATTCTCATTGCCAGTTATCTTGTTACTTTTGTAACACATGTCCTGGAAGAGAAAAGGTGTTCTTAACCCACCTAAATCACCAAAAAATTTAGCGTCTGGTGATGATGGGAATACATCTGGCTTCACCAAGATGCTATAAAAACGGACTGGAAGAATGTATGTTGATTGTTTTAAATTAACTGTAAACAATACAACTATTATTTACTGAAAAACTATAGTTAAGCATATTTACTTTTCTCATTGCAAAACGCAATTTACTTTTGCCTAACCCAATCAAGAAATTCCAGAAAGAAATATTTCTTATTGTCTGCCATTAAGATTCCCAGAACTTTTGTATTTCCTCCAGTCTGTACAAGCTCCACATGCATGGCGTTTGGCAATCCACTGGAGTAATCAATGCCACCTTTCAAAATGTTCCAATTTCAGGAACTTCCATTCTACATCATTTTCAGATAATCCACAATCTTACAGAACCTTCTCCTTTTTCCAAAACACTTTCAAGAAAAAATAGTTTCATGTACACCATGATACATTCAGAGCTCTCTAAACATTGGCATACTTTATATACCAAAAGTATTCCTCCTAGGGAAAAATTCCTAATGCAACACATACGAAATCATGTTGGAAGACATGAAATTGGAAAAGGAGTTTGAACTTGCAGAAGGGATTTCAGCTGGTTACTTGTTAGAAACACCACAGGAGCATTTTGTGTGTTTGCGGTTTTGTGCTTTCTGGATAGATAAAACATAGTGGGGCTTTGTGTAGTTTATTCTTCACGAAGTTTTAAAATGTATTTTATTGATGTATTCAAATTTGTCAACTATCTGTGTTCTAATTGGGTACTTGGAAAAAGTGGAGCTACTGTTTTAAAAAATCTGCAAAACTTAAAATACCTTCTCTACAATTGCACATCTCATTTTAAAGGTGTGGTTCTCTGATGTTGTATTTAGTCTTTGCTGTGGAATTCACTAAATTAAGATGTTAAACATTATCCATCTACTGTGTTTAGCTTTATTTTAACATGCTAATGTCTTTAAGTACAGCTGTACCTGTTAACATAAGTGAATGTAAAGGTCTCATGTTTCTATCACAATTCTAATTTTAGAACTTTTTCTGGCATATCAGCTCTGTCAAACATTTTCAATTCTATATTGGTTTAAGCTAGATGTCAATTAAGTAGCCATGAATATTCAAGCATTTCTTTTGTAGGTGTTTCTGTTGCCCTCCTTGCTTTGCTTTAGAAAGCTTCCAGTGAATTATTGGGACATTATTAGGTTTCTTTACAAAATAATGCATGCTGTCCAAGCTCAAATAGTCATTAAGCAACACCATTTTTCTCAAAAGATTTTTAACGAAAATACTATCTTCCACATGGGTTATCCTTTGTATTTTATTAAAAGGTAATCTCACCTAGGTGCGGTGGCTCACGCCTGTAATCCCAACACGTTGGGAGGCAAAAAGGGTGGATCACTTGAGGTCAGAAGATCGAGACCAGCCTGACCAAAACATGTCGAAACGCCGTCTATACTAACACTACAAAAATTAGCCAGGCATGGTGGCGCATGCCTATAATCCCAGCTACTAAGGGAGCTGAGGCAGGAGGATCGCTTGAACCTCAGAGGCGGAGGTTGCAGTGAGCCGAGATTGTACCCCTGCACTCCAGCCTGGGCAACAGAGCGCGAGACACCATCTCCAAAAAAAAAAAAAAAAAAAAAAATTCTCCACCGTGACTAGCAAAGGATACTGCTGCATAGGATAAGCTCACAGTTAATATTTATTGAATTAGAGAAAAGCTAATGTAAATCATAAAAACAATTTCAAATTCATGCCTCAGTGTGTGCACAAAGATTTGGGGTTCCACATTTGCATCTAAGATGGCCTTTTTCTGCTTTCATATCTGAAGCAAATCTTTCAGATACTCAGTCTGCTGCTTTCCTTCTCTCTTGATAAGTGCCTCTTTCCACAGATTACAATGAACCCGAGTTTTCAAAACTGATAGCCCTTTACCTCATAAAACAGTTCAGAACCCAGACTTTAGATTTGTGACAAGGGCTAAGGGTAATAAACTTTGGGGAGGTAAAATTTACACACAACTTGCATGTGTTCCTTGGGAGGTAAATATGCCTTTAAAATGCAGAGTTGTAATAGTTAACAGAAAAAAATATATACGGAACTTCAAGATGCAAGATATTTTTCTGAGTTAAAAGTCAAGGAAAAGCAACATCAGTGGGAGTACAATACAAATTTCAGAATCCATAAAATATTAACTATTTTCCAAGGTCAGTGCATCTAGACCTTTTTCAATCCTATTTTTCACTGGGATATATAAAAATATACTTGTTATAATTTACCATTTGAAATTGTATTTTTATATGAACTAAATATAAAAAGGAAAATAAGATAGATGCTATTTCTTTTCTTGAAACAGCCAGTGTTTTCCAAATTCTCTTTCCTTTCCCTCACCTCTGCCCTACATACACCTAAAGTGAAACCCTCATAGCAGGAGAAAGGCACTGAAAAATGTAAGAAACTATTTCATTTTCCTTACATTGTTAGATTCATGGTAGTGAAACTCTAGATGTGATGAAAAATGTCTGTACTTCCCTGGCAGTGTGGGGAACACCGGCAAGATAACCTAAGGTCATGGAATAGTCTATCTTTTCAATGCGTAGTTCAAAAGACACTTAATAAAGTACCTGTGATAGCTGAAGTATTTGACTGAAATAATCGATTGATAACAAAATGCAAGCTAGTAAGATTGTAATAGCTTGTGGCTTGACTTCAGGGAAATGTAGAGAAGCATAACTAAATGCTCCTTTGGAGAGGAAAGTAGACTCCTTTTAAAAGCGGGCATTCTCATTGATAATTGGAATCGTTTGTAACTTGTGTAAGGGAATGAATAAGATCTAATAATTCGAACAAACTAAAAGGAGTCCAATCCGTTCTGTGACTGACTTGAGAAACGCTGTTTTATTCTTCCTGAAAATGGGAAAGCAAAGGCTGAAGAATAACTTACCAAAATCCTTGTAAACAAAATTTCAGTTCTGCCCCGAAGTGTTGTGAGATGAAAAGAACTGTGGGTCAGTGCTGTCATGCTTTTAGAAAGGGTCTTTTTTTCCCCCCTTTCAGGGTTATCATTTCAGTTTTTTTCTATAAATTGTCCTCCTCCTTCTGACACACACAGTAGGTAATGACTACACTCTGTGCAGGTCCTCGACTAAGGGAAGCTATTTCCTCCTTGTATATGCAAAGAAAGAAGTTTCCTGGAATTCTTGTCACCACCTCTTCCTTTCTGATACACACACACCTTCATTATGCTTTAACCTGAAGACTGATGGATGAGAGACCCTGAAAGTCTCTCTTCCCTTCCCTCAGCTCAGGCCAACCTGGGTTATAACTTACTTGTCGGCATTCTTCTGTGTGAGGAGGCTGAGAGCATACACTGTGATTTTTACCCAAGATGGAAGTCTTTTTTCGTCCCTTTTGTCCTTTTTCTCTTGACACTTCCACAGAAATAATGAAAAAAAATTAAAAATCACTAAAAACAGCAAACAGTCACTTCAAAAAAACCTTACATAAACCATTGTCATAGCCCATTCCTCAAGATTCCTTGTAACTCCTATTTTTCCCGTGGAACATTCGCTAAGCACTCATCCTTAGGTCACATATACAGACTGATGCTGTCAAGTATCGTAGAAGTGGTATGGAAACTTTTAAATCAATCCTCACTCATCTCCCAAATCTCTCTCTCTCTGCTTCTCACTTCTGTGTTGGTATATTTGGTCTCCTCAATAGTATTATAAACTTACAAAAATTAAAGACATATCTTTCATGTTTTCTTTGTGTATGTGTGAGATATTGGTAAGCAGTGAGAAACAAGTCAATGAATACTAAATGAAAAAAGTCCTTATGAAAGGAAATGGAAATAAAAACATGCCTACTTTGTCTCGGCAAAATGCAAAATGAGGGAGGTTGACTCTCTAAAATACATTAATTTCAAGGCCATGTAAATCATGAGTGAAATTCTGTACAGTTATGAAGTGAGTCAACAGGGATACAAACACAGCCTGTGTAACTCTAAGGTTAATGTACTTAGTCAATGCTTTCAACACAAGAATCCAATGGCTTTTCTGAGATTGTAATGCTGCTTACTTCCAATAAAGCTTATACTAAAAAGATCAAAATTAGTTTATCCATCCAGTTAAATACTTGTCAAATAATGACTTGATGCTGGGCTATTCAATTGGCTTTAAAAAATATGGGAAACTGTCTCAAGGAGATCAGCACCTAGTGAACAAAACTGAAGATAACATATTAAATATAGAAAATGTGATAGGACCTTAGGCTGGAAGTGTGTACTATATGTTTTGGGAACACAGAAGGTATATTTTTAATTTCATCTGGGAGTGAGGATGTGTTTTAGGAGCCCTTTATCTGTTACCACTATAGCCATGAGTCCTAAGGCTAAAATTTTTTGTTTCCATTGAAATCAGAAGGATAATGACCATTTCTTATCTGGTTCCATTACAAATTGCTTGCTCATAGTTCTATCTGTGATTCTTCAATATGACGGAAGTATTAATGGAAATAAATTTTATGAAATTGTTATTAAATAGATTTGCTATGGAAATCTTGGTATTAGGTTGGTGCAAAAGTAAATGTGGGTTTTGCCATTACTTTCAATGGCAAAACCCACAATTACTTTTGCCCCAACCTAATATATTGATAATATTCTCTGGTTATTTAGAATTCACAACAATTCAGAATCATTGAAAGAGTTCACAAAAATATGGGATATAAAAGTTTCCCTTTTTTTTCTTTTCTGCTACATAGAGTTGCCTCCCCTTATCCATGGGAGTTCCCTTCCAAGACACCCACTGGATGCCCGCAAGCACAGACAGTACCAAATTGTATGTGCTATGGATTTTCCCATACATACATACCTAGGATAAAGTTTACTGTATATATTTGGCACAATAAGAGATTAACATCAATAACAATAAAATAGAATGATTATAACACTGCAACATCACTGCTGTTGTGCTTTGGGACCATCACTAAGTCAGATGAGGGTTACTTGATCACAAGAACTGCACTACCATGACACTCGATCTGAGAAAGCAAACTGCCAAATGACTGATAGGAAGGTAGTGTCTGCAGCACAGAGACACTAAACATAGTGATGATGATGCACGTGGGAAGGGGGACAGCACAGGATAATCCAAGATTTTGTCACACTACTCAGAACAACGTGCAGTTTAAAACTTAAGATTTGTTTCTGGAATTTTTCATGTGACATTTTCAGACCACAATTGACCACTGGTAACTGAAATCTCAAAATGCTAGTTCAGAAATAAGATTTGACAGTAGTTTGAACAGCTATGAATCTATATTCATTTTTGAAGCAATGACTAACAAATTTTAAAATTGAAGAAAACACGCAAGACAAAAAATTATGATAGTACATGAATACTTTTTTAAAATTTTCTTTATACTTTACTGTTTTTTCTCTAAAATCCTAAATTTTTCCAATATATGTGTATGTTTCTTAGTGAAATTTCATTGAATGATATCTTTTAGTAAGTTTATAAAATTTTAAATACAGAAGTAATAGCATAGCATAAATCATTATTTTGCATTCTCAAAGATATCTGAGAAGTTGTATTGGATGGACTGCGAAGTAGAAATCAGGAAACAAATAGAAAGGGTTGTATTGCTGATGAAAATTTTCCTTTGACAGTTGATTCATTTCTTTGTTAAACAGAATTTGTGGTTGAAGCTGTGATGAAAGACCCCAACAGTAGCACTTTTATGGAGAATATAGTGAAAATAATTCAGTAAAACACAAAAATGAAATCCACTGAAAATATATGTATGTATGAACTTTGAAGTTATTTTAGCAGCAGCAAGTTTACTTCATGAGCACATAAATAGAATACTAAGTAAGATATAGGAGAATAGTATAATCTTCCATTAGCATGTCACATTTTTCATCCATGTGAAATATACATTACCTTATATTATGCAATCACCAGCCAGTCATTTGCCAATTTGCCAATAACAACAAAGAAGCTTTCTTTCTCATATATATATATATATATATATATATAAATATACGTATACACACACACACACACAGAATTTATCCTGTTCCCAACTATGTGCCAAGTATTTTTGAGTATTCAAACATATGCATAAGCACAAACATAATGATTCCTGAAGTCGGCTTTGATTTTTTTTTTTAATCTAATATATTCCAGATTTTGGGAGGCATGTTTCTAAAGTAAATATTTGTTTGAATGACTATTAAAAGAAAGGAACTACAATAATTATTTTTCTTTACTTTTGACCAAAATAGAAGTGTTTGTGCTTATTTATTAGAATAGCTGGTACAGTATTGATGTGTTCAAGGTGTACATTACACTGAAGTGACACCTGGGCAGTATCATACGTATACGGGATGTATATTAGGGAATTTGTAATTTAAACATGGTGTGTTTTATTTCATGAAACAAATTACTATTTTATTAAACATAATAAAATAACTGTAGCAATCATTTATACATTCGAACCCTGATATGTCAATACTTAATATTTTTCAAGCCATAACAAAACCTTAATGCTCTTTTTTTTTTTAATGCAGATTTTGTATTCTGTATATTTTGTTTGAAACAGTTTTGGTGTATATGCCAACTGGGTATTTATTTCTGAGTGCTTGTATATTTTGTTTTTAAAATTTAAACCTCAAAATCCTTTATTAGTGTAGCAAGAGTATTTTGCTGCAAATCACGAAATCTATACTGTAGAAATTGTATAAAATAGGTCCTGATCTCAATCACAAACTGCAGGACCTTCTAATGAACAACTCTGTAATTTAGAATACTTTAATTTTTTTTTTATTTTGAAATTCCCAATATAATTTGGTTACATTTTTCTAAAAATTCAAGGTTGATAAATACCAACTGGAGTTAGAGATGCTAGTGGAGAGGCAAAAGAGATGCAGCAGAAGAAGTCAGGAAGATTCCAAAAGCTAGAGAATTTTGACACACTATTGCAGATATAAGGGGGCCAAAGAGGGGCCTGTAGGAGGCAAACTTGGCCATCCTTGGCTGACATCCAGTTGGGAAACAAGAACCTCTGCCTTACAAACACAATTCTATCGACAATCCGATTGTGTTTGAAAGTAGGTTCTTCCTCAAAGCCTACCGAAAAGAATGGAACTCAACCCTACTGATACCATAATTTCATTCCTGTGATACCTGTAGCAAAGGAAGCAGCTGTGCCACATTGTGGCCAGACTTGTGACCTGCAGAAACTGTGAGATGATAACGAAGTTTTTGTTTGTTTTAACTGCAAATTTTGTGATATTTAGATACATGGAATATTATCACTTACCTAGGTCAGCCATCTTGTTTTAATTACAAACTGTACCTTTGAACACCACTTTTAAAATATATCTTATCAGTTTTCAAATATTAAATGTAAAGAACATTTTTACTGAATAATTTAAACATTACTATTTATAGAGAGTAACTGAATACATTTAGTGTTACTGTTGGAAGTAGAATTATTCAGTCACATAAAAAATAAGTTTTGTAATATGTGAGCTGAAATTCTCAAATCACATAGGTTTGTCAAACTATTTAAATCTGAAACCTTAGTAAAAGTGCAAACCACAAAATGCCACATACGGAAATTTTAAAGAGCTTATGAATATTACCGGTTAATACTTGATTAAATGAGATGGGGACATATGGTAATAGATATTGTATATAATAATTTTGTCAGTGCTATGCAATAATATATAAAATACTGTAACCAACCATTTTAAATTCACAAGACAAAATAGTAAAGAGATTCAGTTCAGAGAATAATTTATTCTCTATATTAAAGGTAACATAATAGTTTACTTTTTATTTTGTTGTGCACTCTTGATATTTTTTCCAGCTTTATTGACGTATACTTGACAACTAAAAATAATTATTTATAATTTCACATATATTTGAAATCTGAAAATGCTGAACTCATAAAAGGATAGTAGAAAAGTGGTTGACGGGGGCCAGGGAAATGGGAAGATCTTGATCAAAGGGTATAAAGGTTCAGTGATACAGGATGAGTAAGCTGTGGAGATGTAATATAGAGCATGAAAACTCTAGTTAATGATACTTTATATTTACTATGTAGCATTTTCTAAAATGTATGTCTTTGATCCCTAAAATGAAAATCATTATAAGCTATCAGTAATACATAGATATTAAAATATATATAACATGGTTTAATTTCAAGTATTCACTGTAACAACATAATTTATTTTGTAAGTTATCTTTTTCCCAAATTACATATTTTTTTTAACAAATCCTTTATTTGGTAACAATCACAGTGTACTTGTCAAAACAAAATGCTCATAGTTGTGCCAAACATTTTCCAATAGAAATATTGGTATTAGTTATTTAATGAGATAAACATCTGCTTTGGGACATGCTCCCCTCTGTGAACTTTGCCTTAGGAATATTGTCGATTAAGAATTTTTTTTTTTAAAATAGTGGAGAGTTTTAAGTGTAAATTTCATACTTTTAGAAAAAAGAACGAAAAGTTTTCCTAAGAATACTCGAGTAAGCAGACATTAAAGAAAATATGGACGGCAAATAAGTTTATGAAAGGATGCTAAATGTCTTGTCACTAATGCAAAGCAAATTAAAAGACTTACTTAAATGGCTACAATTTAAATACCAAATGCTGTTACAAAGATACAGGAATGTCTTTCATTGCTATACTTTGCAAGACATTCTAACTATAGAAATGTTTACAGCAGCTTTATTTATAGCTGCCCCCAAACTGGAAGAAACCAAGATATCCTTCAAAATGATGATGGCTAAAGCATTTTGGTACATATACACATTGAAAAAGTAGTCAATGATGAAAAAGTAAACACATACAGATAAATCCAAAAGACATTATGCTGTGTGAGAAGAGACAAATTGAAAAGGGTAAAAAACACATAATATGCAATTCTATTCACATGTCATTTTGGAAAAATTAGAATTGTAGGTAAAGAAAGATTAGCTTGCTAGAGATATGGGGAGTGAGGAGTGTTTGACTAGGGGGATAGATAACAATATTTCATGGTCATAGGACGAATCTGTGCATTACTGAGGGTAATGAATATGTGACACTATGTATTTTTCATGGACCATAGGACTGTACAGCAGAAAGAGGGCAAATCAACCAGGAGGTTGAAGGGGTCCCAGGATATAGGACAAAATTTATTATGAGATTCAAACTTTGTTACAAACACATTACCTAATTGATTTAAAATAAAAGATACTTAACTAGCCACATTTTATTTTAGAAGTTCAGTAATAAAAATAATGTATTTAGCTATCAAGGATATTATGCAAGTGAATATTGCCTTAACTTTGCCTACTTTGTTCATTGGTAACTTTAAGCCAAAATTGTAATGACCATAGTATTTTACAGCTCACACGCAGAGTTTTCTGTGCTTTATAGAGCCATGACAATGATGACTTCATGCATTTGAAGGTTTGAAACAAAAGGTCAAAATGTCCTTTACTGAGTTTCATTAGTTGCTACTTGCAACATTTTTGAAGTTAGTGCCTCAGCTTGACTCAAGTCTTTTTTTTTTTTTTTTTTTTTTTTTTTTTGGTTTGTTTCTTTTTCGAGATGGAGTTTTGCTCTGTCTCCAGGCTGAAGTGCAGTGGCAACATCTCAGCTCACTGTAACCTCCGCCTCCCGGGTTCATGCCATTCTCCTGCCTCAGCCTCTCGAGTAGCTGGGACTACAGGTGCACACCGCCACGCCTGGCTGGTGTGTGTGTGTATTTTAGTAGAGACGGGGTTTCACCGTGTTGCTCAGGCTGGTCTCGAACACTTGAGCTCAGGCAGTCCACCCACCTCTGCCTCCCAAAGTGTTAGGATTACACGTGTGAGCCACTGCCCCAGGCCTTCAAATCAGTTTTAATGACTGTACAAATGACTATCCTAGTATGAATCCTTTTTATGCATTATTGACATGTGTATCTCTCTAAACGGAATGTAAAAGAAATATGGTCTCTCATATCACAGAAAAAATCAATTAGAATTTCACAGTGGTTCTAGGTGGTAATTATATTTTATCATGGTGTGACAATTTTAGTCAGCAAATTAGTAAGTAGTAAAATATATTACTTTAACAGAGCATCTCTGACAAAAAACGCGGATGAAGCCACCCTGTTACCCATTCCCTTAATTTACCCCCATCTCAGTGAGCTTGCTCAGATCTTGGACATAGGACAGTTAAGGTAATTAAAGCATTCACCTTCAATCAGAGATGTACAAGTAATGTTGATTTATCTATATTGCTCATGTATTACATAGTCTAAAAGGTGAACATTTCATGGAACCTTTGTAACAATCCCTGTTACAGTGTTTGGAAATTTTTATGTCACTGCATAAGAAAGTATTAAAATATGTGGACAAGAGTAGCAATGCATCTCTAAATCTGTGATACATAAACTCATGTAATGATTTCGAGTATCTTTCTACATATTGGAATACAGAAGGAATTACCTATATAGTCTTCAGTTTGTATGCTCAATAAAACGTGCTTTTAGTACAAAATAGAAGACTCAATGGTTTTTTTTTTTTTTTTTTTTTTTTTTTGAGACGGAGTCTCGCTCTGTCGCCCGGGCTGGAGTGCAGTGGCCGGATCTCAGCTCACTGCAAGCTCCGCCTCCCGGGTTTACGCCATTCTCCTGCCTCAGCCTCCCGAGTAGCTGGGACTACAGGCGCCCGCCACCTCACCCGGCTAGTTTTTTGTATTTTTTAGTAGAGACGGGGTTTCACCATGTTAGCCAGGATGGTCTCGATCTTCTGACCTCGTGATCCGCCCGTCTCGGCCTCCCAAAGCGCTGGGATTACAGGCTTGAGCCACCGCGCCCGGCCGACTCAATGGTTTTATAAAGTCACTTTGTACATAGATTTTTAAAGACAAATTTATTTCAAATACTATTTAAATTTCTGATCAGTAAAGAAAAAAGACATATTTTAGAAATCATTGTCCCTTTGATTTTATTAAGATTTTCATTCTATGTATCTGAATTTTTGAATGATTGCATAGATCTTGAAAAGTAGAAACATTTCATAAAGGAACATTACCAATCATTCCTCAGAATTAACATTTTACTACATATAATATTTAGACAAAACTTTTGGATTGCTTTCTGCAATATAAAATACACAAGTTCTATCAAGATTTTATTCAACCATCTAGGCTTATAGACTGCTGCATCTAGCTAAATCCGTTTGCCTGGAAGTACTGGATTGGATGCATTGTGTCAGATAAACACAGTTCTGATGACTGATATGTTAAAGTACATTAAGAAATAGGAAATCTTATTTGCTCGCACAAAAGTGACATATCTTAATTGTAGAAAGACATGAAAGGGTATTGGTTTTGCTACTTCCAAAAAAAGATTGACATTTTTCATATGAATTCTGATTTAGCCACTAGCTCCAAGGTAAACTGTTATTGAAGGAAAATAACATTTAACCTTTACATAAACTAGGAGTGATGGATATTTATAAATTCAACACATGTATATTGTAAAGCAATGAAAGGTTAAAATATTTGAGTTTCTAAATTAGATGAAATTTTTAATAAGCCATTGAAAATACTATGTTGAAGACTTTTTTTCAGAAGCTTATGATTGTCTTTGAAAGTTTTGTTTTTCCTATCACAAACATAAACAAAATCTCTTAAGTATATAGTTACAAAACTAGAAGATCTATTGAGGATAAATATGGAATCATCTGAGGATACTTGAATGTTTTTAGCCCACTCTATTCATGTCATAAACAAATGACAATCAGGGCAATAAAAATTGCTTAAGGATTTCTTGGAAAAATTTCTTGCTCCTCTTTCCCTGTAGCTAAGTACATAGGCACATGGATGGATGGACGAATAGGTGAATGCACAGATGGATGAATGGATGCATGGATGAATGGATGCATGGACAGATAGATGGATTTATGATAGACAAATTTAGATAACTATATATATAGAAAGCTGTATTTTAATACTTAGATTGAGATAGACAGATGCCACAATGTTGTTTGTCAGATATGAGAATTGAAAGATATGATTTCTACACCTTAAGTTGATTGATTCATTTTTTCAATTTTTATTTTTAGGTTTGGGGGTACACGTGCAGATTTGTTACATAGGTAACTTGTGTGTTGCTCGGGTTTGGTGTTCAGATGGTTTCATCACTCAGGTAGTGAGCATACTATCAGTTTTCTCAACCCTCATCTTCATCTCACACTTCCCCCTCAAGTAGGTCCTGATATAAACTATTTCTGTCTTTGTGTTGGTGTGCAGTCAATGTTTAGCTCCCAGTTACAAATGAGAAAATGCGATATTTAGTTTTCTGTTCCTGGATGACTTTGCTTACGATAATGACCTCCAGCTGTATCCATGTTCCTGAAAATGACATGGCTTTATTCTTTTTATGGCTATGTAATATTCCATGGTGTGTATGTCCTGTTATTTTCCTTATCCATGACACCATTCATGGACACCTAGGTTGACTTCATGTTTTTGCTATTGTGAATAATACTACGGTGAACATAAGGGTGCATGTGCTTTTTGGTAGAATGATTTGTATTCCTTTGGGTATATAGTTAGTATTGGGGTTGGTTTGTCATATGATATTTATGACCTTAGGTCTCTGAGGAATCGCCACAATATCTTACACAGTGGTTGAACTAACTTACACTCCCACTAACAGTGTATATACTAAGTGTTCCTTTTTCTTCACAACCTTGACAATATCTGTTACTTTTTTTTGACTTTAAAACAGTCGTTCTGACTGGTACGAGATGATATCTCATGGTGGTTTTGATTTGCATTTCTCTGATGATTAGTGATTTTGAGCTTTTTCTCATATGCTTGTTGGCCATGTGTATTTGTTTTTTTGAAAAGTGTCTGCCCTTTGCCCATTGTTTACTGGGTTTATTTTATTTTGATACTTTTTGCTTGTAGATTTCTGTAACCTCCTTATAAACTATGGATTTTAGACCTCTGTCAGATGCATAGTTTACAAATATTTTCTCCCATTCTGTGGGTTGTCTTTTTATTCTGTTGATTGTTTCCTTTGCTGGAAAGAAGCTCTTTAGTTTCATTAGGTCTCACTTGTCTATTTTTGTCTTTATTGAAACTGCTTTTAGAGACTTCTTGAAATGTTTGCTAAGACCTGTGTCCAGAATGGTATTTTATGGTTTTGTCCAGAGTTCTTAGTTTTAGATCTTACACTGAAGTCTTTAATCAATGTTGGATTGACTTTTGTACAGGGTGTGAAAGGAAGAAGTCTACTTGTAATCTTCTGCATCTGGCTATCCAGTGATCACAGCACCATTTATTGAACAGGGTGTCCTTTCACCATTGCTTGTTATTGTTGACTTTCATGAAAATCTGATAATTGTAGTTGTGTGTGGTCCTGTTACTGAGGTCTCTGTTCTGATCCACTTGTCTTTTTTTTTTTTTTTTTTTTTTTAAACAGGACCATGCTGTTTTGGTTAGTGTGGCCTTGTGTAGTTTTATAGCTGTTAGTGTAACTTTGTTGTATAGTGTTGCTTTGAAGAGAAGCTCTTTCTGGTTGCATCTATTCAGACATCTTGGCTTTTTCTCTTGATTTTAATCAAGGTGGAGTCACTAGCAGTCCAAACATTATGGCACAACCTCTAAGGGAAGCATCTATATCTGTCACTTTTTTTTTCAAAGAAATAAATCGACTTTCTCATGAGGAATGAATGGTTAAACATGCCAAATAGGAGCACAGACTTCCTCTCCTTTCTCTGGTTTCATGTAGTGAGAACACATGGAATCACACTTTGTGAGAATAATGTAGCACAATGACAACATATTTAGGTATACATTATGGGACACTACAGACTGATTTTCAAAATTTGTACATGTTTACATACTGTATCTTCTGTGGTATAAGCCAGTATGTAGTGGCCTTAAGAGTATACCTAGAGGGTAAGGTAGTTAATCAAAATCTGTATCTTTTGAGTTAATCTCAGCAGGTCTAAGGAAAACAGGAAAAAATAGTGAACTTAGTACACTATTAGAAAACCTAGTAAGACTTAATCTTCCTCCTTGCCCTTTTTCCACTCAAGCTCCCAAGAAAAGAGACTAATTCATTATATTAACTATTACGCCATTAAGACAGTATATCTTGACTTGCAAGTAGAAGCATTTCATGTACACACCACTGAACATTAGCAGCATAAATGGTATTTATATTAACTAAATGAACTCTACTGAAAACATGAGCAGTATGCATTAAAAAGTTTCAAATGAATGATACTTGTCCATGTTAATGTTAATGATATTATTAAATATAAAAATACTAAGTATTATAGTAGATTTCCAAAGCACATAGTAGTACAGAATATAGTACTTCTACCTAGTTTTTCTACATGCCAGAAAGTATTTCCACTTGCTCTACAAATATTAACTCATTTAATCATCTCTAAAAACTTCCTATTAGTTTAGTTATCTTTCCTGTGTGTACTGTTAGAAAACAAAAAGAAATTAAGAAAATTGGAAATTCACATGAAAGTTAAATCCCAGATTTAGATTTGGACTCTGGCTCTGGAATCTATTTGCCTACGTAGTGCACCAACGCTGCCTCTAGATTAAAAAGGTGGATATATAATCATTAACTTATAATCATGTACTGTAATACTGTAATACATAATATAAATTATAATTTAATATATTCTCTCCACATAAGATGACTATTCAGGCTTAAAATAAGAAAAATTCCTTTGTTAAGACAATAGTAAGCTATTTCAAACCTAAAAGATTGGTAGAAAAATTAAGCTTAATTGTGTAATTGGACATCTACAATTTTCTGTTTGGTTGGGGGAAAGTGTTACGTGATAGGTAGAGCTAAAGTAGTGAGAAAAAGTATTACTTGGTTAGCGGAGCTAAATTAGGAAAAGTGCTTAAACTATATATGTAAAAGATCAGTATTAATGAAATGATCAGAAGCTCAATAAAAAACTCTTAAGGAAAACAATAATAAAGCAAGTACATTTTTATTTTGGCTAATGTTATTTTAGATATCATTTGAATTTAGATTTGTTTAAAAACAAGTTCTTAGGCATTTAGTGAGAGTATCTGGAGTCCTTGTATTTTAAAAATTAATTCAGGAACAAAGCATACATCAGTATTTTAAATTTTATTCATTTAGTCATAAATGTTATAAATTTTGAAATATGAAAATGAAAATGGCATTTCGTAACAGTAATACTTTATGTATCAGATGTCTTTTAATATTCATTAAAAGTAAATTTCATTGTTAGTCATGTTAGAAGTAGCTACTAGCCCCTATCAAACAGTCAAGCAGTTCTAAGCAGCAGTGCAGTGACAGCTGCTAGGCTGGCATGTCATACTTCCACAGATTTCGCTAGTAAAGAGACAGTGAGCCCAAATGGATTTAGACAGGTAATTTTTCAGGGCATTACAACGTCTTGAGCTTCATGCTAGCATAGGTTCCCAATGCTGCATAGTATTATGGGGGTAATGGGAAAGCATGCCCAGGTGAATATAACAAAACCAAAATGTAAGTTTATTAGCATTACGATTCTCTTAAATACAACATTTAAAAATTAACATTAGCAGACCGTAAAACTAAATAAATACCAGTGAACTACTTTAATAGATACGTGTGATAGTCTTTGCTTTGATTAGTCTTGCTTTATTTGGAGTAATTTATTTTAGTCATTTTCATAGTCATTCACATCATATTTTTCTAATTTTATATAATTTCAAACAACAAATATATTACTTTTCTTGGTCATTTAGTGTAATAGTTTGCTCCAAAATGTTACACCAAAACATAATAAAAATGCACTTAATATGACCTTCATTGCATCTTTATTACAATGTAAGAGAATTGCTGTTAAAAACATTGCTATAAGAAAAAAGTACTACATGGCATTTTGATGAGAAATACATCATCTGCCACAATTTAGCTTCCATTATATTTTTTGGCATGTTTACATTACTGTTTCCTTTCATAATTATATTCTGTTATTTTTCTCTTTGACTTACAACACATTTCTGTCTTCTGGTAGAAAATTGTTACCTCACGTAGCCTTCATTTGATGTAGTTATCTTATTTGTAAATTAATCACACACCTGTTCTTATATTAGCCCTCAGAAACTTAAATCTGTTCCTTTTTTGCCTAATAGTACCATTTTATGAACAAAATCATGACATCAGTGTATTATGCAAATCAGACAATAAGGTCGTGTAGTAGGAAAAACGTTATTTTGAGTTTTTACTCCAAAAGATATTTGGACTTCAGAATTTGTAAACTCTATGTGCCCATATTATTTTTAAAATGGAAATTCAGCAGTTACGTGGGATATGTGAGAGTCCAACAATGGAACATCTTACAACTAAAAATTAGCAATATCCAAAATTTACAGCAAAAATTTTATGCCAAAGAAACCTATATATAAGCAAAAATTTAAATGAAATTTAGTTATTTGTGGATTTAAGTAGTCAATAAGAAAAATATTCATTAGAGAAATAAGTATGTCTGGAAAAATCAAACAAGTAAAATTTTCTATCCATGGATTGGGGCCCTCTTATATACCGACAGTGTGCTAGGTGCTAAAAGGTGACTACATTTGGCCTTTTCTGACTCTCTCAATGCTTTCTGTTCTTTAAAAGATTAAAGAAAAGCACAACTTTAAAGCACAGCTTAATCTCATTAGAACTTCATTCAGTAAAGTATTGAGCACTTGAAAAGCCACCTTGTTTAAAATGGAGATACATGTAGTTGGGAAACGCAACAAGAGTTTAAAAGTTACTTAATGTCAGTAATGTTTATTGAAAATGAAATTTGAATAGCAGATAGGAAGTGTCCCCATGGTTAATGATGTTAACTCTTCAAAATAGAAGAGTCAGCATAATATTTATATGAGACGATTTCCCTTAGCATTATTCCCTTCATTTTACCTCTGCCATCAAAAATAAAATAATAGTTTTGTCATCATAGGAAATATTCTGTAAAGTTTTTCCTTGAGCAAATGGTAAATATGTTTACACCAGGGCTGTCTGCCATCACATTTTCTTTGGATTATCTTTTTACAAGAAACAAGAGGAAAAGCATTACTTACAACAACAGTGCTTAGTATATTAAAGGTCTTTTTTCAATATTAAATACATGCATTCTGAATCCAAAACTCTGTATTGTTAGCACTTACCTTATATTACTCAAGAAATTGATGGTGGCGATTTAAGGAGTGTTGACATCTGCCAAAGTAGAAAGTTTTCTTTTTTTTAAATGTCCACATTTTGTTGTGATTGTTTGCAGTTAATTTTTCCAGTTATGGTGATTTCATTTTGATTTTATTCCTCAAAATACAAATTAAGATAATAAAATACAAGAAACTGTTGTAAAAACCTTTATTAACAAAGCAATAACATTATCATTTTTAAAATTGATGATTAATTAGTGTTTAACATTAAACCATGATTTTCCACCTGAATTGCCTTTCGGCAATTAAATTATGAAGTGAAATAGTATTATTGTAATATTTCCTACTGTATAACCCATATGTTACTACTGTACAGTAAGAAAGCAGGGATAAATTTCCAACCTACTTCGATTAACAAGGTAATAGAATGGAACAAGAAACATCTGCAATGATTCTATTATCTGCTAGACAGTTTATGACAAAGTATACTTTTCATAATTAAATTTCATGTTAATTGGCTGTTATTTTACAGCAGTGTTCCTATTGGAGAAAGTATAGAATATGCCTGTCTCATTAAAACAAAATAACAATGAATTCAAAGCATTCAAACAAAAACATGCTATAGAACAAAATGGTTTGCATATTAAAAGAGTCAATTTTCTCAAATAAGGTAAATTTTAGCAGTTGAATTTCAAAAGTATGAATTACTGGTACGTAACGAATGGAAACATATTTCACAGGTTTATAAGTACATACAACTAACTTTCTCCCGCAAAATAGTACCGTTAATTGTGACCCAGAGATACTGTACTTTTAAGTTGGATATATTACATGCAGTCTCTAGTTTGTCTCAGGAAGGGCTTGTATATATTTTGCATGCAGGAAGATGTGTAAAACAAACATGATGAACAAAATACTTAACTGACATATATTACTATTGCTTTGCTTTGATTTTTAATATTCATAGTCATTCAATATTTAATATCATTTTTTCAATATCCATTCATGTAGACCTTAGAGAAGACCAAAGGTTTTCCATCTTTTGTAGTTAGCCAAGGTCAAGAGACTATTTTATTACATAAAGAATGTAAGTTGAAGTGATATATGCATCTTCCAGGTGTAAGTATAAAACATTTGGAATGAGGCTTGCCCATTCCTTCTTTCCCTTTCCTTACTTGTTGAGACAACCAAGAGAGTTGTGTGGTTCAATTAAAAAGCTCTAAGGTGGTAGAAAGTGTGGACACTGGAGTATCAATGTAGAGTGAATCTCCCACTCTGCTTTCTCATGTGTATGAAATGACAGTGAAATACACTTAGGTTGTTTGTATAATGGTTGTCTATACTGATGAATTGAACATGTTGCTTTCAAAATTGGGTATCTTGGAAATTCAAGATACGTATTTGATATAATGTGTGTCACATGCAAAGGAATGTATGCAATTAATAAATTAATAACTTAAAGGTACAACCATAAGTAATACTTATTTACCAACAAGCCAAGTTAGTACTAGAAATTACCAAATCTGTTACAACTCGCTGTTTGCTATCCCATCTATATTAGCTATCATAAGATTAGAATGCCAGAAAAAGACAAAACAACTATTTTAGTGGTTGAAAAAAATATTTTTTAAAATCTCTGGTAATAGTTCAAGGTGAGCCTTGTAAATCAGAGAACTAGTGGTCTTTGTAGACTCTGATACTTCTATAATGTCCTCCTATTCAAAAGCTATGATTCTTATTTCCATGGTTGAAATTGTCATAATTGAAGATTACAATGTGGTATGAAGAAAAAATGTGAAATCTACCATACTATCTTCAATATATAATTGAATATTATGTTTGAATATATAAGTTCAAATTTCATGTATCACTGTCATTTACATCCTGTTGAATAGCAGTTGGTCTCACATCCATTCATAAGTTATCTCTGCCAGCTTGTCTAGTCTTACGACCTGGAAAAAGAGAACAACACATTTTGGTGCACAACTCTGTAGGTTTGACACAACATCCACTTGCTTAAATTGCAGTTACCCATTCCCCTAAATGTCATGTTAGAGTGATTCTTTTTATTCCTTAAAACAAGTGTCCCTCATTCATCTACATATATCCTTAATAAGTTGATCAGTTGTGCTTGCTTTTGAAATTTATAGTAATTTCCATGTTGATACATTTTTAAAATACACATATTACTGCAATTTTATCTACTTTTTCTGAAAGTTTAATTTTGAGTACTATATAAAATTCCATAGTGTGATGTTAATGTACTTTATTTTGCATTCTCCCACTAATGTAAATTGGTGTTATTTTCAGCTTGTATTTCTGTTAAGAACACTGCTGTATATGTTTTCATGGTTACATTCATATTCAAATGCAAGTGTATTAGTACATTCTCACACTCCTATAAAGAACTACAAGAGACTAGATAATTTATAAAAAGGTTTAGTTGACTTATGATTCTCCAGGCTGTTCAGGAAGCATAGTGGCTTCTGTCTCTCGGGGGGATGTCTCAGGAAGCTACCAAGAATGGTCAAAGGGATAGAGGGAACAAGGCACTTTACATGGCAAGAGCAGGAAGAAGAGAAAGAGGGCAAGGAAGGTGGTGACACACACTTTTAATGAGCAGACCTTACAAGAACTCACTATCATGAGAATGTCACCAAGGGAGATGGTGTTAAACCATGAGCAACCAACCTCATGCTCCAATCACCTCCTACCAGGCCCCACCTCCAACACTGGGTATGACAATTGAAGATGATATTTAGGCAGGGGCACAGATTCAAACCATATTCTCCCCCAACCTCTCCTAAATCTCATGTTGGTCTCATGTTTCAAAATAAAATCATGCCTTCCCAACAGTCCACAGAGTCTTAAATCATTCAAACCATTAATACAAAAGTCCAAAATCCCAAGTCTCATCTGACATAAGGCAAGTCCCTTCTGCTTATGATCCTGTAAAAAAAAAAAAAAACTGGTTACTTCCAAGATACAATGGGGAATGTAGGCATTAGGTAAATACTCCCATTGCAAACAGGAGAGATCAGCCTAAAGGAAAGGACTAAAGGCCCCATGCAAGTCCAGAACCCAGCAGGGAAGTCATTAAAACTTAAAGCTCAAAAAGAATCTCCTTTGACTCCATGTCTGATATCCAGAGCACAATGATGCTAGGGGTGGGCTTGCAAGCCCTTGGGCGGCTACACCCATGTGACTTTGCAGGGTTCAGGCCCCACAGCTGTTCTAAAGAGCTGGTGTTGAGTGCCTGTGGCTTCTCCAGGTGAGTGGTGCAAGCTGCTTGTAGATCTACCATTCCAGGGTCTAAAGGATGGTGGCCCATTTGTCATAGCTCCATTAGGCAGTGCCCCAAGAGGATTCTGTGTGGGCTGTAACCCCACGTTTCCCCTCCACAGTGTCCCAGTAGGGGTTCTCTATCTGGGCTCTGCCCCTGAAACAGGCTGGACATCCAGACTTTTCCATATAGCCTCTGAAATCTTGCTTAGAGGCTCCCAAGCCTCAACTCTTGCACTCTGTGTACCTGAAGGCTTAACACCACATGGAAGTCACCAAGGCATACAGCTTGCAGCCTCTGAAGCAGTGGCCTCAGCTATACCTTGGCCCCTTTGAACCACAGCTGGAGCAGCCACAATGCAAAAAGCCATGCATGTCCTGAGGTTGCACAGGGCAGCAGGGCCCTGGGCCTGACCAAGAAACCATTTTTTCCTCCTAAGCCTCCAGTTCTGTGATGGGAGGGGCCACCGTGAAGATCTCTGAAATGCCTTCAAGGCCTTTTCCCCATTATTTTGACTATCAGAACTTGCCTTCCTTTTAGTAATGCAAATTTCTGCAGCCTGCTTAATTTGCTGCCCTGATAATAGATTTTTTATTTTCTACCACATGACCTGGCTGCTAATTGTCCAAACTTTTATGCTCTACTTTTCTTTTAAATATAAGTTTCAATTTCAGGTCATTTCTTTGCTCATGCCAAGGAGCATAGGTTGTTATAGCAGCCAGGTTAATTCTAGAACACTTTGCCACTTATAAATTACTTGCACCAGATACATTAAGTTATCCCTATGAAGTTCACATTTCCACAGATCTGTAGAGCAGGGGCACAATGCAGCCAGGTTCTTCGCTAAAGCATAACAAAAATGAACCATATTTCAGTTCCCAATAAGTTCCTCATTTTCATCAAAGACCTTGTCAGTCTTGACTTTATTGTACATATCACAATCTGCATTTCGTTCACAACAATTTAACAAATACCTAAAAAGTCCCGAATTTTCGCTCATCTTTGTCTTCTGCTGAGCCCTCAAAGCTCTTCTGACCTCTGCCTGTTTCCATTTCCAAACCTGCTTCCACATTTTCTGGCATCTTTATATCAGTGCCACACTCCTCAGTACCAATTTACTGTATTAGTTCATCCCCATATTGCTATAAAGAAATACCTGAGACTCATTAATTTATAAAGAAAGAAGCTTCATTGGCTCATGGTTCTGCAGGTTATACAGAAAGCATAGCAGCTTCTACTTCTGGGGAGGCCTCAGGAAGATTCCAGTCATAGCAGAAGGAAGTGGCAGGGTGTGTCACACACTTTTAAATGACCAGATTTAATAATAACTCACTATCACAAGAACAGCACGGGGGTGGGGTGAGTAAAATCACAAGAAACCACCCCAATGACTCAATCACCTCTCATCAGGCCCCACCTCCAACACTGGGAGTTACAATTTGACATGAGATTTGGGCAAAGACAGACCCAAACCCTATCAGCAAAATTTCTTCCAGTATAAAATCTTAAGTGTAGAATTGTGGAAATGCAGTATATATGTATATGTATGTATATACACACACATATATAACTAAAAAGACAATTACAAAATTATTTTCCAAATTTTGACCATTTTTTTAAATTGATAAGAATTTTATATAAATTCTAAACACTAATTACACTTTTATTCAAATACTTTAAACCCCAACAGAGGTGTTTAAGTTGTTTATCTTCCTCTCTTTCTTGTTGACTTTTGCTTTGTGTGTATGTTAAGAAATTCAAGTTATTCTCTTCTTAAATATATGCCTTCAAATTATTAACACTATAAGGGATAAAAAGACTAGAAAACTGTGAGTCAAGAAATTTCATGGAATGGTTGTGTATTGTCTGCAAAATACATCAAGCTGTATACATTTATTACGTACTGCTATTTGCATATGAAAATACATGAATATTGACAAATATTTCATAGACTGGAAGTTTATTTTACCCATATAGCACCAATCAAAAGCCAAAAAAAATCTGTCAGAATACCTCCACTGTTCAAAATTCCACAGTACCACATACTTATTTTAAAAATAGCTACTGAATATAATGTATTCATTACTACAGTAAAAACTGGAGATACATAAATGAAAAAATTACTATTCTTTCCATAGTTTAGTGAAAGAGTTTAGAAATGAAGTAGATGTAGCTATTATAGGTATATGAGAAATAGTACAAAAAAGGTTGTAGAAGGCTTGTGTTCATACAATATCTTAATCATAGAACATCACAGTGCTATAGGAGTTTGAAGAAGGAGTTTTCTCAACTTAAGATTGGCAGTTCATGCTAAGCAGATACATCGTGAAAAACTGAAAATGGTACTTTGGGAGAAACTAAGCCCAGTTGGCTTTACTGCAGCTAAAGTTACCACAGAAAAAAGGCTATGCAAGAATCGTGGATGACGGTTAATACACCGACGATGAAAGAACTTCTTGCTAAATCATGAAGTTTGCTTTAATTTACAAAGAACTCTTGACTGAATTGATTAGATTTCCATCACTATAACAGTGACTTTAATACACTTCAAATGAAGTCAAATCTGCATTTGTGTTTCCAAACTCAGAAAGCAGTGGAAATTTCATACCTAAATAGGGACAATGTGTAAGAAAATATTCACAGCTAATATATATTTTTTCAGGTATATTTTACCTGGTAAAAGTCAATTATTTTAAAAAAATTAGGCCAGGTGCGGTAGCTCAAGCCTGTAATCCCAGGACTTTG
Source organism: Rhinopithecus roxellana (assembly GCF_007565055.1). Classification (NCBI taxonomy): domain Eukaryota; kingdom Metazoa; phylum Chordata; class Mammalia; order Primates; family Cercopithecidae; genus Rhinopithecus; species Rhinopithecus roxellana. The sequence goes on along the minus strand of NC_044566.1, from coordinate 19,672,524 downwards.
GGAGGCCAAGACGGGCGGATCACGAGGTCAGGAGATCGAGACCATCCTGGCTAGCATGGTGAAACCCCGTCTCTACTAAAAAATAAAAAAAAACATACTAGCTGGGCGAGGTGGCGGGCGCCTGTAGTCCCAGTTACTCGGGAGGCTGAGGCAGGAGAATGGCATGAACCCGAGAGGCGGAGCTTGCAGTGAGCTGAGATCTGGCCACTGCACTCCAGCCTGGGTGACACAGCGAGACTCCATCTCAAAAACAAAAACAAAAACAAAACAAAACAAAAAATTAGGTGTTACTATTCCATTTTACAGATAGTGAAATTATGGCCCACAAATATCAAGTAAATTGCCCAATGGCGTACAGTAGGTGATAGTACGTAAACATAGAATGCAAAGCCAGGCTCCAAGAGCAAGCACAAGTAAATATAATATATGGAGAACAACATTTAAAAGAATAGAAAATTATCATCTTTTAAGGCAAGCAAAATCAAAAGTACAATACAACAAGATAAAGAACCAATGCATATGTTTCTTAAATGCTTATTTGCCTCTGAATCCAATCTTCCAGAAAAAAAAATCTTTTAAACAATGAAGACAAAAAGTGGGACATTTCAACTGATCTGCTTCTATGTGTGATTACAGATTGTCTCTTGTGAGCATTCTATTGTTAGAAGATTTCTTGTGTAATTATAAGATGAAAAACAGATTATAGATATTACCCTCTGCGATGGGACTCCTTGCTGTTGCAAGTGGAAGATTTTTTTGAGTTAATTGAAAGCACAGCTTGATGTCCTATGCAGTTTAAATACAGATATTCAAAGCAGAGAAAAATAATAAACTCTGCTAAAGTAATATTTGAATTGAAATAAATTGGTAGAATGCAGACAATTCCGGATCATATTTTAAAGTCTTTCAATATTTCTAAACATATAATGTGTGTAATACATTACTGATAACTTGAAGATTTATCCTTAAGTAAATGTTCATGATCTTGAAACAAACATGCAAATTAGCACTGGCATACAATGACTAAAGTGACTGGGAATAAAAAGCTTAGGTAAACATTAAGTATTCTTATATGTTCTTTTTAAATTCAGTAAGTCACTATAGAAATAAATTATTAATCTGTGGAGATACTTTTCTTATCACCGTTTTTCAGGAGAGAAAACAGTACGATGGTAACGCATGTCAAAGAGCTGAAGCCTAACTGGTGGCAGAGCCACAACAACATTAATGACTATATATCTCTTTTTTTGGTTTGTTTAAAATCAACAGATAAAATTGTATATATTTATTTATTTATTTATTTTTTTTTTTTTTTTTTTTTTTTTTTTTGAGACGGAGTCTCGCTCTGTCGCCCAGGCTGGAGTGCAGTGGCCGGATCTCAGCTCACTGCAAGCTCCGCCTCCCGGGTTCATGCCATTCTCCTGCCTCAGCCTCCCGAGTAGCTGGGACTACAGGCGCCCGCCACCTCGCCCGGCTAGTTTTTTGTATTTTTTTTTTTTTAGTAGAGACGGGGTTTCACCGTGTTAGCCAGGATGGTCTCGATCTCCTGACCTCGTGATCCACCCGTCTCGGCCTCCCAAAGTGCTGGGATTACAGGCTTGAGCCACCGCGCCCGGCCAAAATTGTATATATTTATTGTGTACAATATGATGTCATGAAATATATCTACATTGTTGAATGATTAAATATAGCTAATTACCATATGCATAACCTTATCTAGTTATTTTTGTGGTGAGAGCACTTCATATCCTCAGCATTTTTAAAGAATATAACATATTGTCTACTGTAATCATCGCCTCCTTTAAATTTATCGAGGAAATAAATTTTTGAGTCAAGTACTCTTGTAGGTTCTAAGAAGAAAGGCAAAAACTGAAATCATAAGACTGATAATTCGGTTAATGAATACATGAATAAACAATGAGCATAAATATGTACCATAATTTATATTAATAAAGTAATACATATGGAGGAGAAATAGAGTGGGGGCATGATATTTCTCATGAAGTTATCAAGAAACACTGTAAAGTCTCATAAAAGATCTCTTCATGGAAGTCAAACTTGAATGAAAAGAAGTAAACAACAAAGGTATCATTCCAGTGTTTGTATATTATGCCTTTTCTTACATGTATGTTTTCGTTATATATATCTAGATACTATGTATATCTATATAGACATGGTTACCCTTTAGTATCCATGGGGGACAGAGGGGATTAATTCAAATACAATATGTAGACACCAAAATCTGTGGATGCTCAAGTCCCTTATGCAAAATCCCAGAGAGGATGTGAAGAAAGGGGATTGCTTGTACATTGTTGGTGGGAATATAAATTAGTACAGCCCTTACGGAGAACAGTATGGAGGTTCCTCAAAAAAACAGAAAATTGAACTATTATACACCCCCATTGTGGAAAATACAACTATTCCACAATCCCGTTGCTTGTTATACATCTGATAGAAAATCAGTATATAGAAGAGATAGTTACACTTTTATATTTATTGCAGCACTAGCCACAATTGCCAAGATACACAGTCAACCTCAGTGTTCCTCAGTGAATGCATGGATAAGGAAAATGTGTTTATACAAAATGAAATTTTATTCAGGCTAAAAAGAATGAAATCCTATCATTTGCAGCAACATGGATGGAATTAGAAGAGGTTAAGTGAGATAAGCCAGACACAGAGGGACAAACACTGTATGTTCTTATTTATATGCAGGAGCTAAAATATTTGAGATAATGAAGGTGGTTACCAGAGGCTACAAAGGGTAGTGAGAAGGGGATAGCAAAAAAAGTTGGTAGCTGGGTACAAAAATAGAGTTGGATGGAATAAATACATTCTAGAGTTCAATAGAACAATAAGTTGACTGTAGTTAATAATTTATTGTATATTTTAAAAATAGAAGATTTGGAATGTTCCCAACACAAAGAAATGACAAATGTTAGAGATGACGGATATCCTAATTTCTCTGATTTGATTATTACACACTGTATGCTTGTGTCAAAAATCACATAGACCCCATAAATATGTGCAACTATTTATCAATATAAATTTTTAAAAAGCATAATATTTCTGTATTAGCACATTTTAAGAATTCAATGTATCATCAGCTATAATAATTATCCTCTCTTTTAATTTATTTAAGAAATAATTTTTGAACCAGGTAACCTTGTAGGTGCAGAGAACAAAACAAAGGCCCAAATTGTAGCCATAAAACTCTTGTTTGGTAAATAACATATAGGCCTACCTCTCATACACTTTAACCATCTCTAGATTACTTTTAATACCCAATACAAAGTAGATGCTATGTGAATAGTTGTTATGTAGTATTTTTTATTTGTGCTATTTTTATTGTTGAATTTTTTTCAACCTAAATGTTTTTAATCCACGGTTGATTTAATCTATAGATAAGAATTCTGTGGATATGGAAGGCTCTCTGTATATAGATGTATGAATGAATATATATTCATATATAAATATAAATAATTTTAGATGAGAAAGCAGAAAATATAAATATATGTTAGCATGTACTGTGTATGTTTGTGATCAAGGTATTTCCATATATATTTTTTTCCATATATACATATATATGTGTGATATGTATGCATGGTATTAATGTGTATTCCATTCCGATTCCAAAATGTCAATCTAAAACTCCCAGTATCATTTTCAGAGATACTACCAACTTGTAATTCCCCAATACCTGACTATCAATCAAAACATTGCTTCTCAATTACAAGTACAATAGTTTACATTTGGCCAACTGTATTCAGACAATGAAGACTAACAAATGGATTCTTAAATGTATTCTTAACTTTAATGGTGTCTTTTAGGGATGCTTCTGACACTGTCTCAGCCCATTCCCACTTAGAATCAAAATACTGTGCAAAAGTAAGACTTTTTAAAAAGTTCCAACAAATATTCCAAGAACTCCCCATGAGAAGGCAGATGTGGTTTGAGGTAGAGGGTGGGCAGCTAGGAGGTGATACTATAAGAACATGAGAAACATTTATGAAATCTACTTGCGCCTGGGGTACTGCTTTGGCTCAGCCTAGAGCACATATAGACTTTTCAATTAAAAGCTGCATTTTCGTTAATCCAAAACTTTTAATGTGATAGATCAGTTATAATTTATAATGGGCACCTCAAGTTATGTGGGCACCCCAGATTATGTGGGCATCTTATGACCAAAAGACAGGTATTCTTTAAGGCCTAATAGCAAGCTGTGAAGAATATACCATACATCATAAGATGTAATCCCCAGGAATCTTCTCTGAATTTCTGTTGAGGCTTTTCAGAGGTTTAATATGACATACCTACTTAAAACTATTAAAGTACAATTAGATCTGCTGCGTTATAGGACAAGTCCAAAAGAAAAGCTTGCATTCAGCCCTGGAATTTTTGCAGAGCTTTTTCTTGCTCAGGGTTATACTCAGAACCTCCAGTCTTATGAATTACCTGAATCCAAGATATGCTGCTCTAAAATGTAAGGTGACCAACCAAGTGTTTTTTTTCTTTTTTATTTATTTTTATTTTTTTTATGGCTTTGTTTTGTGATGGGTTGTGTAGGTAGCAGCAAGTTGTCACCCAATTTGTAAAGAATATCATAGCAGCTTTTTAGACTATTACATACTGAGAAATTTCACTAAAGTGGAAGGATCTTAAATTTCTATGACATTTATGTCTCACCCTTTAGCATGCATGTGTCACAACTTATTTGCTAACTTATTTTCTACTCCCTCCTCAGGTCTAGTCAGCATGCTGTTACCAATGTAAGAGAGAATCTGTATTACATTTTGTGTTATATTAAACTAAGATCTTGATAACTAATGCAGAGAGGAGAGTTAGTATAAACCTCTGATAGTCCATGACAAAGTGTTACTTTCTTTTCTAGGTAAAAGAAACGGCTTCTGAGAGTTTTTAATTAATTTAGTGAAAAGAGCAATGAATGATCAATGGTTTTATGGTAACTGATAGAGGCCTTGCGTGCAAAAGTATTACACCTGAAACTGCAGCCACAATTGAAATCAGTCCCAAGTAAAATTTTGCTGCAACCAATAGCCATTCTTAGAAGCTAATAAGCCTCTGCACAGACCAAACCTGTAATTTAATTGATAATGTGATAGACACTAATACCCTCCTTTCTTAAAGTGTGGTGTTTGTGTTCTAGTAATACTAATTTACTGAATTCTCCCAGCTATGTGGTATTTTTTTTTTTAATTTATTATCCTTGTTAAGAAAAAAAAGAGTAATAGGACTCCCAATGAGCACTTCTTTTATAATAGCCCAGGTCCATGGTTTAGATAGCCAATATGAGTAATTGCTTATTTCCAGTAAATTAATTCCAATTCTGAAACAAGAGAATTAATGACAGATATGTTCTGTATACCCAGTGACCTACCCATGTACAAGACCTAAGCCCAAGTTTAATTTATTTACCTGATATCCACAGAAGTCCACTTTGATTGGTGGACACAGCCACAGAATGTGTGTCTCAGAAAATACCATCTCAAAACTTGTGTCTACTAGAACATGGTATTTCTATTTTGCCATGATAAAATTATCTTAGTAAGTGACCATAGCTCCTATTGCAACTTAGGAAATTATTAACATATAACTTTCATCAATTTTGAATAATCTTATCACAAGGGAACTGTGACTTAATTTCACTTAAGGAGTTCCAGGTAAGTAAACTAGCCTAGATGTTGAACTTCGAAGACTAAAATGTTCCATTATATCAGTTGAGTCAGATTTCTACCTTCATGACTTTCACCTCCTGCCATCATATTGAGGCCTCCCCAGCCACGTGCAATTCTAAGTCCAATTAAACCTCTTTTTCTTCCTAGTCTTGAGTATGTCTTTATCAGCAGCATGCAAATGGACTAATACAATATTATAATCAAAACAGATAGAGGAGCTTGAAAGCAGCAAGACAAAAGAAGTAAATAACATAAGGAATTGTAATAGAGCTAGCTGTAGATTTCAGAGCAGATACCTTACAGGACAAGTGATTAGGATGATATGTTTAAAGAGCTGAAGGACAAGAAACTGCCAATGAAGAATACTGTATCCAGCAAAGGTATCCTTCAGAAATACAGGTGAGATAGTTTCCTAGACAAACAAAAGCTGCAGAGTTCATTAACACCAGACCTGTCTTACCTGTCTTACAATAAACACCCAAGGGAATTTTTCAAACTAAAATAAGATTAGTGAGTAAATCAAAAACATCTGAAAGTATAAAACTATTAAACTTGTAAAAGTAGGCAGCCAAATTTAAAATACTCTAATACTGTAATGGTCATGGATGAATAACCTATGTCTTTCACATGCAGGTCAAAAGAGTAAACTATCAAAAACAATAGCTATAGTAATTTGTTGAAATATGTAAATTGTAACGTTAAACATTTTAAATGTGTGTTGGGGTAATTAAGTACAATTATACAGTGTGTGTGTGTGCGCACATGCGTGCATGCTCAAAGTTGTAATCAGCATGAAAATACCTGTTATAAATGTTTTTGTAAGCCTCATGGTAACTATCAAGCAAAAGCCTACAGCAAATACACTAAAAATAAAAAGGGAGAAAAAAATCATATTGCTAAAGAAAACTACTCGGCCACCAAGGAGGACAGCTAGAAAGAAAGAGAAAAAGGAATTTATAAAATGCCTAGAAAACAACAGAATTAAAGTAGTAATTAGCTTGAATGCAAACCATTAATCAAAATATATAAAATGGCTACATGGATTGAAGGAAAAAAAAACACCTTAAGACCAACTATATGCTTCCTATAAGAGACTGACTGCACCTGTAAGTACATAGACTGAAAGTGAAGGCATTAAAAATATGTATCCCATGCAAGTATAGAAACAGAAGAAAGCAGCAATAGCTGAAAAGAAAAGACAATAGCTGTATCTATACTTATTTCAGGTAAAATAGACTTTTATTTCAAACTGCAAAAAGAACTATAGAAGGCCATTATATAATAAAAGAGGTCAAATCAGCATGAGGATTCAACAATTTTAAATGTGCACTCAATATTGGAGGCCCTAAATGTATCAAGCAAATATTGATCTAAAGGGAGAGATAGACTGCAATATAATAGAATCTTTAACACTCCTTTTACAGCAATAGGCAGATTATCCTGACAAGAAATCAATAGGAAAAAATCAGCTTTAATCTATACTCTAGATCAAAGGGACCTAACAGATGTATACAGAACATTCCATCCAATAGCTGCAAAATATACATCCTCCTTAACTGCACATGAAACCTTATCCAGGATATATATGTTAGATCACAAAAGAAATCTCAACAAATTTAACAAAATTGAAGTCACATCAAGTACGTTTTTGGACCACAAAGTTATAGAACTAGAAATCAGTAGTAGGAGAAACTTCAAAAATGAACAAATACATGGAAAAAAATAACATCCTTCCAAATAACCAGTGGATCAATGAATAAATTAAAAAGTAAAATATTTCCTGAGAAAAATGAAAATGGAAACCCAATATACCAAAACCTGTCAATAGAGCAAAAGCAGTTCTATGAGGGAAGTATACAGCATAAAAATCTACATCAAAAAAGAAGCTTGCAAATAAACAACCTAACATTGCAAAAGATATGCCAAAGATATGTTCATACTCTCATGTTTGTTCTGGCACACTATAGCCAAGATACGCAATCAACTTAAGTTTCCATCAATGGATGAAAAAATAAATAAAATATAATGTATATGTATACAGTATAGTATTCAGCCACAAAAGAGAAGGAAATTCTGTGGTTTGCAACAACATAGAATATGTACCACATTAAGTAAGCCAGGAACAGAAATACAAATACTGTACAATCTCACTCATATGTGGGATCTATAGGAATTTATCTCATAGAAGTGAACCATAGGCTGATGGTTAGGAGCAGCTAGGATAGTTGGACACTAGGAAGTTGGAAAAATGTTGGCCAAAGCATGGAAAATTTCAGCTACACAGGAAAAATAAGATCAAAAGTTCTATTGAACAACATGGCAACTATAGTTAATAATGTATTCTTAAAACAATGCTAAGAGAATGGCTATAAAGTATTCTCACTACAAAAATATAACTGAGTTATTGTTAATTAAATATATTTAGTCAATTTATATGGTATATATATAGTTAATTTTTGAACAACATGGGTTTGAACTGTGTGGGTCCACTTACATTCAGATTTTCTTCCACTTCTCTGATCCCTGAGAAACCAAGATCAATGCCTCCCCATCTCCTCAGCCTATTCAATGTGAAGATAATGAGAATGAAGACCCTTATAATAATCTATTTGTAATTAATAAGCAGTAAATAAAATTTCTCTTCCTTTTGATTTTCTTAACATTTTCCTTTCTCTAGCTTATTTCCTGATAAGCGTACTTTAACAAATGTACAAATTATGTATTTAATCAGCTGTTATGAGTAGGGCTTCCAGTTAACAGTTGACTATAAAGTTTTGAGGCAGACCGAAGTTATATGTGAGTTTTTGTTTGTGTAGGGTTTAGTGCTTCTAACCCCCATGTTGTTCAATAGTCTGTTGTACTTGAAGGCATCATTTTGTACCTGGCAAATATATACACATTTATCTATCAATTACATGTTTAAGCATATTTTTTAAAAAGTAAAATAGTTTCACATGAATGTTCAGAATAAATTAGAATTACTGAAAAATGGAGTAATTATAAGTTGGTTGCAATAACATAGAGAAATTTTGAGGACACTAACAGTGCCAGTGGGATGGACAGACAAGGTAGTTTGAAAAGCTTCTCGGGACATCAAAGTTCATGTGTCTTCATCCCATGTAGGTAACAATTTTAATAAATGCTAGATTTAACTTTGAAACTGTTGTATTTCTAATGCAAAAGAAGTATATATTTTTAATATTCAATAGCATATGTTGCACACAGTATTTTTAGGTTTGCTTTAAAAAGTTCACTTTGCAGTAAACTATAGCAATTCAGGTTAGAAATGCCACTATTTCACTTCTACATAGTTAAGTTGAATATGACATTTTAAGTCAATTATATATTAAATAAACATCTAGGTTTAGGATTTTTTATAGTTTCATAGTAATTTATGACCTAACAGATGTATTTAGTTCCAATGCAAAGTTTTCTTTCATTTACTTTTCATTTTAAGAATAAATATAATAACCTGTAACACTTAGTCTTGATTACTCAGAGATCAGTATTCTGGAATTTTTATATAATCTAATCAGTATCACATATATAATTAAAGATGTTGATACAATCTCTGAGAATAAATGTGCACTATGTGAGGAAACTGTTATTGATAAGTTAATATACAAGAGACTCTTCAGCCTATGCACCGCTATGGCTTTAGAAAACCAGAGTTAACAGCAATTCAACAGAAATAAAGGAATAACAATTGCAAAGGCTGGTATCATTGTAGATAGCCAATTAGTCAAATGAATATGGTCTTAAAAATTAGTAGTTTGGATACTATTCAGGTAATTATTGGCCTCCAGAGTTCCAAACTAGTAAGTAGAAGATAAAATCAAGTTATCGTAGGCAGCAGTTCAATTTTGAAAATTGGAAGAACATGCCAAGGCAGAAATCCAATGCTGTAAATGGATTCAGTCTTGGGAGGGGCACATTATGAAGTACTACAGCTGGGCATGACATGAGTTTTTGTTCATCCATCTGATTAATCAAATCATGGTTCTCATTAAAAGCAAAGGAGATGCCAAGGACTGGCTTGTGTTTTCCTGATCTAATAAGAGAACCCTTAGCCCGTCTGTACTTCTGGTTGTAAGGCTGAAAGAGAGTCTGTTGATATATGCACAGTTCCTGGTAGGACTGATTTATAAAACAGAAACAAAGCTGGACCAACAGATGGTACTCTGCAGAAGATACTGCCACGAAGATAAAGAAAAGACAAAGGTAAAACAAAATAGGGTTACCTGACAATGAAAAAAACTAAATCAAGAATTACCGAAGACATAACAATTACAGGGCTAGATTTAACCAATGCTATTCAGTTAGAGAAAAGGAATACTCAATTTATTGTACATGTATAAATGGCAAAAGCAGTGAATATAGTAGTAAGTTGCAGAAATTCAGAAAATAAGATGTGGTAGCAGAAAATGTTAAGACATTCAAACTGAAATCAATTCAGTTAGAAAGGCAAATCATCATCACAATTGTACCATGATGTATAAGTAACCTTAAAAACAAAAAGAAAATGTGACATTTACACTTTACTAGAGCTACTTTAAGTCTGAAAACAAAATAATTGAAATGTATGCTTTCAAAAATACACCGTTTGAGTTTATTAATATAACAATAAAAGTGGGTGTCTTTATGGCTGTTTCAACATGTTGCTAAATTGAGATAAACATCCAAAAGCAATGACAAAGCAATTACATTCTTTACAACATTCTTTCAAAAAGTGCTAGAGATGCTGCAATTCATAACACCTTGGAGAAATTTCTACAAGTACTTGCCACCCAATTATCTCTCCAAAGCCTGAAGCATGGATACTGTATATATCCACAAAGTCCTTGCTGAAATCTTCCCTGAACACTTCCCCAAATTCAGCCCAAATATCTGACTTTTAAGTGGCACTTCGAATTCTACTTTCTGTGTATAGTCTTTCCTTCTACCAGAAACAATGTTCTAAATTTTCCAATGTGAAGTAGAAAAAACAATTTGAGTTCCATTCAATTATTCCGTTCAAACTTTACCCTGATATAAAAACAAAAAGGTCTAGTAACAACATTATATGGTTTGGCTCTGTGTCCCCACCCAAATCTCACCTTGAATTGTTACAATTCCCACATGTCAAGGGCAGGATCAGATGGAGATAATTAAACCATGGGCGCTGGTTTCCCCGTGCTGTTCTCATAATAGTGAGTTCTCATGAATTCTGATTGTTTAATGAGGGGCTTCTCTTTTGCTGGGCACTCATTCTTCCCATGGGGATGAATAGTATGTCTACAGTGGCTAATCTCTAGCATTCCCGTCCCCCTAAGCCTTTTTATCCCTTCCTCTACATTAAACCAAGGGAGATTGGGCATTTCCAGTTCTCTCACAGTGGACCATCTTTTGATCCATATTTCAGCTTAACCAAGCAAATAAACTATTAGAACGTTTTTTTAACTCCCTGAACTGCAACATAAAATGCAGAATACCTGCTTACTACTCCCATATCAGAAAGTTCAGCCTGACCCAAGTCTGTTCTTCCACCATTATCCCACGCCCTTCATAGCCATTCCCATGGCTGTTTTCCAGATTTCTGCTTATATAAATAAGAAAACTCAAGCAGGTCTTTTGGACTCTAGCACACCTCCGCATGGATCACATTCTGAATCTCACCTCTAGGGGCCTGCCAGGAATATAGCTATAGGTCTAGAAGCAAACAGCGGTGTTGGGGGTGGGTCCTGAGGAGAATCAGCATTGTCTTGCCTGGCAACTGGCTCAGGTAGTGCATGAATCTCCTCAGACCAACGTGGAAAGATTGATGGCAGTGTGGGTGGGAACGGTGATGTTGTCAGGAGTGGGGAGTCTGTTTCTTCTGGCAAAAAAGGCTCTTCAGAATTTAAGACTTCCGTGCCCTCAACCTCATCAGAATCTTTCCACGTGTTCTTATTCCAAGTGGCAGGGTCCAGATCTTTTTCCAATCAGTGCCTTGTCTTTAAAAGTAGACACCTGGCAAGGCTGTGCGTGCACCTTTCACTGCATGATAAGAGCTTACATCTGATTTTCCACAATTTTAGCCCTTTGTGTACACGAAATAAGACTCTCACTCAGAGCCATCTTAGAAAATTTGAAGCTCAGTAAGTGTTTTTGGAGCTGTGAGTTAGAATCCCTGAGCTCATTTTCTTGCATCACTTTGTCTAGCAAACTTAGGAACAACCAGCCAACTTCATTATATTCCTTTGGTTCTCCACATGTGGTGGAAGGTATTAGGTATAGAGTCACTAAACTCCTTGCCTCTCACAAGCAGTGAATTAGGAGTTATCTTTTTTTTTTTTTTTTTTTTTTTTTTGGAAACAGAGTCTCACTCTATTGCCCAGGCTGGAGTGCAACAGTGTGATCTCGGCTCACTGCAACCTCCACCTCCCAGGTTCAAACGATTCTCCTGCCTCAGCCTCCCAAGTAGCTGGGATTAGAGGCAGCTGCCACCACACCCAGCTAATTTTTATATTTTCAGTAGAGAGGGGGGTTTCACCATGTTGGCCAGGCTGGTCTCGAACTTCTGACCTCATCATCCACTTGCCTCGACCTCCCAAAGTGCTAGGATTACATGTGTGAGTCATCACGCCCAGCCCAAGCGCATTTATTTCTCATAACTCTCTAAGTAGTTCACACCAGGGACTATCAGTGTTCTCCATACTATTAGAAGTAGAGTCCTTGGCATTTTGGGTTCTAATCAGATTAAGCAGTCAACTCCAGAAACCCTAAAACTGAACAAAGACATCTATTAAAATTTGGTTTTATGTTCGCTCCTGATACAGAAATCTGTATTAGGGTGCTCGAGAGGGACAAAGCTAATAGAATAGATGTATATGTGAAGGAGAGTTTATTGAGTATTAACTCACTGGGTTATAAGGGTGAAATCCCACAATAGGCCTCCTGCAAGCTTAGGAGCAAGTAAGGCAGTCCAAGTCCCATATTCACAAAAGTAGGAAACCTGAAAGTGCAGTCCTCAGTCTGTGTCCAAACACCCATGAGCTCCTGGCAACCACTGGTGTAAGTGCAAGAGTCCAAAAACTGAAGAACTTGAAGTCTGATGTTTGAGGGAAGGAAGCATACGACACAGGAGAAAGATGAAGGCTGGAAGGCTCAGCAAGTCTGCTCTTTTTAGCTGCTTCTGCCTGCTTTACTCTAGCTGTGCTGACAGCTAATTAGGTGGTGCATCCCCCAGATTGAGGGTCAGTCTGGCTCTCCCAGTCAACTCAAAAATTAATTTCTTTTGGCCACACTCTCAGAGACGCACCCAGAAACAATACTGTGTGTCCTTCAATCCTGTCAGGTTGACAATATTAACCATGACAAGTGCCTTCCACCATGATTGTAGGTTTCCTGAGGGCGCCCCAGCCACGTGGAACTGTGAGTGAATTAAACCTCTTTACTTGATAAATTATCTAGTCTCAAGTATTTCTTCATAGCACCGTGAGAACGGACTAATAGACCACACATTCATTTATCTTATTGCTTTCTTTACAAGTAGATATATCTCTTGAAAATAAATTACTGGATTTATTTCTCATTGCTTAGTTTATAATCACACTGACACCCAAATTACCTGCATATAAGTGTATATAAATTTGAAGTAGAAACTACATTCTCAAAGGAATATGTCTGCATGTGTTATACTCGACTCACCCTCAAATATCTTATTGTACGTATGTGTGCTGTCTTTGAAAGACATTGTATGTAGCTGATCTTTAAAACTACCCTTCATTTGTGATGCTCTTCAAACCTTACTTGGAATCTTTTTTAAAGCATTTGAGCTTGTATGTGTTTGAGGATGAATGTAAAAATGCAATTTTCAATCAACTATTTAAAAAATCAAACAAATAGAAGTTACAACAAAAGCTCAAAAGATACTGGTTTCTTGAAGATTTTAAAGAAATTCACTACAGATTTTTCAGCAGTTCCAACAGATAGCATTCTGACATTGCCAGCTGTGAGGATTGTATTTCAGATACATAACCTTGGTCCCATTGTGGTCAGTCATCGTATTACAGCTGCAGAGTAAAGAATTTTAGATTTCTTTTATTTTCTTCCAAGAGAGAAGGTCATAAACACTGAATGAATTAGTAATGAAAGCATTTTTTTTACATTTCATTATTATTTCAATAAAGAAAAATGTAATATTTCAAATCTTTCTGTGTACTCAATGGTCATAGTGAGTCTTACTGTAACATTGAAGAGTGATGCAAAAAGTACATTCTGGATTCTAAAGCATTTTTGTTCTAAGCCAGCAAGCAGTGACCTCAATGAAATTACAGAATTTTTAAGCAACTTAAATTAATATAAAATAGCAGAATAGACAGTTGACAATCAAATATAAATGATCACAGTACATTTCAAATGGTAAGAATGAGAATTGTCCCTGATATTGAATATATTAATACATATTTATAAGCACTGCTTTTCTTTTTATTTGGTCTCCTTTTTTAAACTAAAGTACAGCTACATCAATAAATGCATAAATCTAAATTGTGCGAGTCATTGGGTTTTGACCAATCTATTTACCCATGTAATTAATACCTCAATCAGATTTTAGAGCGCACTCTTAAATCTTCTCTCAAGCACCTTTCAGGTCTCTCTTCCCCTTACACAGAGGCAACCACTTTTATGATTTCCATAGATTGGTTTGCAAGCTCCAGAACTTCATATAATTAGGGTGACACAGGATATGTTCTTTTTGGCCATTTGACTATTGATGTGGGTTTGCTTTTCTTTTTTTCAGACTCTGAAGATATCTTAGAACATTTATAGTAAACATTACATTTTTAATATACTTAACGAATTTTCATAGCACTGTTTCAGCTTCATCCCATCAAATTTGCTATGTTGTATTTTCATTAGTGTGTAGATAACAATGGAAATATTATGTTATTTCCATTGACCAATAGGTTATTTAGAAGTGTATTGGCAAATTTTCAATTAATTTGGGATTACCTAGATATGTTTTTTATTAGCAATCTTTGATTTAATTACATTGTAATCAGACAGCATATTTAGTAACATTTCAATTTTTGAAATATACTGTGGCTTACTGTGTTGTGGACTAGCATGCAGTTTATATTGAAGAAGATTCATTGACTGTTTAAACAACATTTGATATGTTTATTAGGACACTCTCACAGTTTAATATCTTAATTTACAATGCATCAAATATGTATTTTTACTATTTTATCTTATATATTTAATACCAATGGAAATAAATATCTTTAATATCATTGTAAACAAAATTTTTTAAAGGCCATGAAGTAATTGAAATTGTTCTCCTTGATCCTTACAATTGATTTGCGTAGTTTCAACTTGCACATTTTTATGGTGAGGATGAATTACGGTTCACAAAATTATTCACTAGAATTTTGTGGCCAAATTGAGGTTTAAATTTCACATGGCTAATAAGTCTGCCTTATTATAAAGCCACACAGTATACCATGACTCCCAAATAACCCCCTTTTAGACACGTACTCTGATTCACAAAACATATAAGATGGTACAGAAGATGTCTCACAAATTTCCATCCTAAAAAATACTCCAAATGACTACTCATTAATGTACAGTGTTCTATTAGCATAGCATGATATTCCTAAAATCTTTAACACAAAATAGAAAACAGTATTTTTTAATTGTGGTTAGTAACTTGTAGTGGTAGAATACGTATCAAAAAAATTTGTGAACAACTTACAATCTATAAGAGTGACTTGTTTAATAGAGAAGAGTATTGTTTCCAATTGTACACATTTACAGAAAAGTGTTTCCTTTTATTAGTTTATTAATTTATTATCTTTATTTTTAGATAGGGCCTCACTCTGTCACCCAGGCTGGAGTGCAGTGGGATGATTTCAGCTCACTGCAACTCTGTCCTCCCGACTCCCCCACCCACATGCGGGGTCAAGCAATCCTGCCACCTCAGCTTTCATTGTTTTTAAATAATGCTAAGAATCTTACGGTATAATAATAGACATGCTACACTACTTATTGTAACCCATTATATACAGAAAAAAGATGAGTAACTTGTTTAATGGTAGCATTAAGTGCATATATAAATCTAAGTCTATGACATCTGAAAATTGAACTACTATTAATCCAACTTTTTACCTTTACCTATCAAATATAGGTCAACAACTGTATAAGTTTGATAAAAAGGTTTTCACATAATTAATGCATTCCACATCATTATACAACTTGGTAAGGTAACAGAAGTCATAGATGTTTTGTATAAAGTAAAAAAATCTAAATACTGTATGCCACCAGTTTGTGTAGTTTGACTTCATATTCTTTTCAAAATCATTTCAGTAAGTGTATCGATTCATTCAAAAGTATACGTTAAGATGCATAATTTACATACTCTTCACTTGCCGCAATACAAACATATATGTCATACTATAAAAGGGGTAATTTAGCATATATATAAGACAATCACAGATTTTATATATTAGAGAATAATTACTTTTGACAGCCGTTAAATTTACTCAAAATAGTGAATAATTTCTACAGGATATGACTCCAGCAGCAATCCAGCAGTTGAAATTTGCGGAATTCTCAATCTAGTTACAGTGAAATATAAATGGTAAATTAATGCTTATTCAAAGAACAACATGAAAGAAGATGCTAACAATGACTAGATGATACATTTATTAACTCTCCCTCACTAGTGTGGGCACTGTGCTCAGGTAGGGTATTTTCTGGAAATACAGCGTGATCCTGTAGCTTCAGATTCAAACCACCTGTCTCCTTCATTGATTGAAAAGAAAGAATCTGTTTACCTAAAAAATCAAACAAATCTGGCCCTTACTGGCCTGGATTGCTTCATGTGCTTATCCATGTGAACAGCAGCATGTAATGCACTAACTGGTTAGTTTAAAACATACGGTCCACGCAATCGGAAGCATATGGTTGATTGTGAGATAAGTATAAAGTAAAGAATTATGCCCAATGTCCCAGGACAATTATAGTATTCACCTGATGTCTCAGCATAATCATACTAACTCATTCTCCAAAGTCATTCAATTTAAAAAATAAATTGCATGGCCACCTCAGTAAGGGGTGATTCGACAAAAATAAAAATAATGGCATTGTGCTGGAGGGAAGTACAAATAACTTTTGGGCTTAAAAATCAATATCCATTACACTAGGGCAGGAAAAGTATTCTTAGCAAATCACAGAAAATTATTTACATCTGTGTATATCTTGACTAAAATAAAGGAAGATAGAAGGAAAGGAAAATATAAGGAAAGAGACTGGAAAGAATGGGGCGAAGTTCTCTTGACTAAGGAAAGAACTGCAGGAAAGGATCATAATAGTGATAATCCTTGTTCAGTATGTATTCGGTATTATATAAATATTTAAGTTTTATCTCTGTTAAAAATAAGATTATTTTGAGGGGCACAATGCTACAACAATTTTTGGCCCCCCTTTTTTTATACAGCAGCAGAGTAATATAGAGAATTGTCAATAGAAGAACAAAGATACTTGATCTGATCAAACTCAAAGAAAATCTACCAATCTGTTTTATTAATGACATTTGTCATTATTTCTAATTCTATATTTTATCGACTCCCTTAATTTTCTTATTTCTTATGAAGCTCTTATTTAAATTTATTATACTATATACATACTACATTTAGTCATAAATTTTCTTTGTAAGTGCCAAAATCAGAGTTAGACCCACTTATATCATTAATGTACACTTCCAGACACTGAGCAAGATACTTTGTATTAAATTATTCTTAAAATCAAAAACTGGGATTTTATTGATTCAAACTGATATCAAAAAAATCAATTTACAAGTAAATATCAAATTAATCAACTGTTTAGTATAAAATAGTTTACAAAAATTATAATTACATAAATATTTTCAATTGAGGTTTACAGATAGTTGATAAGAATGGTAGCATGGTAATTCTTCAAAAAAGCTTACATCCATTCAGGAATATTTGCTGGAAAGCTACAAGAAACAAATTTTTGTCCTGCTAAAAGCACTACAAACATCTACACCATAGAAATTGTTTGTTTTCTTGTCAGTTCTGCAATCGTGAATGCGTTCCATGAATGACAAGTCTAAAGACAAAGGTAATAATTTAGAGTGAAACTTTATCTTTAATTTTACCTGCTAGGGTCCCACCTAGGCATTGTCATTTTCAATAACTGCAGTTCCTCCATAAAGCCAGTTTCAAGTGTTACCCTAGTTCTACTCTTTCTTGATTTTTCCAGTGGCCTTCATTTGTTACTTCAATTCAAAAACATTTTTCAAGCATTTTGGGACCATCAATCCAGTGTTCCTACTCCTAATCGTGCCACATTCTGCTCATTTGCCTTTGGATCAGCTGTCTATTGCCACATAATAAATTACTCGCAAAATCAGGGGCTTAAAACATCCCACATTTATTACCTACATTTCCAGGCATAATCTACAAGGGTCCTCTGCTTAAGGTGTCTTACAAGGCTGCAATCAAGATGGCAGTCAGGGCTGTGATACAATCCAAAGGCTTGACTGAAAAAGGATTCACCTTCAGACTCACTCAAAAAATATTTACAGATATAAGTTCTGCAAATTCTGCAGGAAATGAGGGCTTCAATTTCTCACTCTATGTTGACTAGAGGATTCCCTCAGTTATTTGTGACATAGAACACTCCAACATGGCAGTTTGCTTCAACAAAACGTGCTATCCAAGAAGGCAGTATATAGAGAATGCCAGCAAATTGAAGTCTCAACTTTTATTACCTAATTACAGAAGGGTCATCTCATTTCTTTGCGTGTGTTCTACTCATTAGAATAATATACTAGGTTCATTTCAAAGTGTAGGACAGGAGATTATACAAGTGTATGAATACCACTAGGCAAAGATTATTGAGAGTTTTCGCTAGCTACCTGTCAAAGTCCTCATGGCACTCCAAACACAATTTACCAATGAATCATTATTATTATACCATTGCATACTTTCCTATCTAAATCTAATCATCTACCTACTCTTTTACTGTACCCCTAGTGATTGACTAAATATGAATGGAGAAATACGGTCTAAATCCATAACCATAAATGTCAAAAGTGCCTCTAATACTTTTAGAAATCATACCATGTTATGATTCACTCATTCTCCTCAAATCCTCAGTATCTCCTTTTCCAAATTCAATCTGTTTATCATTGACTTGGCTTCTGATTCAATTAATAATCAGGTGAATTTTTTTTTTTTTCGAGACTGAGTCTTACTCTGTCGTCCAGGCTAGAGTGCAGTGGCATGATCTCAACTCACTGTAACCTCCGTCTCCCAGGTTCAGGAGATTCTCCTGCCTCAGCCTCCTGAATAGCTAGGACTACAGGTGTGCGCCACCACACCTGGCTAATTCTTTGTATTTTTATTAGAGATGGGTTTCACCGTGTTAGCCAGGGAGGTGAATAGGATCCACCACTACATGTATTACCTACCTTTCTGAGTTTATATTGTTACCATTATTTGCAATATAGAGATAAGTTCTATGTGTTCTCAAGGTCAAGCTTGCTTACATACTAAATACTGTCTTTCTTACTCAAGAAATCTCTTAGGAATTATCCACTGCCACCCTCTTGAACAATCAGTTTCTCCTTAATAAACAAGTCATTGTCCTACAAGCTTGGTATAATTTCTCAGTCTTACAAGATGATCTTTACTTGAGTCATGGTTCCCTAAAAGTTGCTCCTCCCCTTCCTGGCAACATTTCTTCTTTTTTTTTTTACAGAAAACATTCTTTAAAAATGTCCTAGTCCCCAACTCTTACTATTTTCTTCCTTCTCTCTGTCTTTTAAATGTGTCTGTATTCTTGGCTCACAATCATAAACCACTATAACTTGTATGAGTTGTAATGATTTGAGTACTTCTCATTTTCCCCAGGTGTATTGTATGCATTTTATATTCCCTGAGGGCAAGATCCACAAATGTATGGTTCTCAGTTTTAGTGAGTGATTGTGTTTTGCTCAGCCACTTCTCTAATCTCACATCTTCCTTCTGTTCATTCTTGCCTACCTTCACTCTCAGCAGGTATCTTCTTTCCTACTTCACAGAAGAAGAATAAAAGACTATTAGACAACAACTCCTTAAATTTTCTTCTTGTAATGTTTACTATGAAGATCAACGAAAATGAAGACACAGTTAAACATGATTGGAAAATACTCATAAGCACAGTACTTCAGAGTAAGTGTTAGTAAAGCAAAAACTCTTGAAAGATCACCAAAAGGAGAACAAATTACATAAAGAAATAGAAAATAACAAAAGATAAAGTCATAGAAGGCATATTATAAAAATCCACATTACAAAATATAGATTCTGAAAAACAATGCAAAGATCTTAGAAACAACAATCCACTGTATTGGTACAAAGACCTTTCTGGATCCCAAAAAGCTGGTTCAGGAGCCCTAGAGATTGGAAACATGTTCAAGCAAAACCAGTGTATTAAGTACACACACACTCACCCACTCATACAGGTAACCCAGAAGATTTTAAAATTTCAAATTTCAATATTAAATAATTCTTTTTTTTTTTTTTTTCCAAATAGGATTTCACTGTGTCACCCAAACTGGCGTGCAGTGGCACAATTGTGGCTCACTGCAACCCCCACCTCCCTGACTCAAGTGATCCTCTCACCTTGCCTCCAAAGTAGCTGTGATTACAGGCATGACATGTCATGCCTGGCTATGTTCTTTTCGAATTTTAGTAGAGACAGAGTTTCGCAATGTTGGCCAGCTTAAACTCCTGAGCTCTAGTGATCCTCCTGCCTCAGCCTTCCAAAGCACTGGAATTACAGGTGTGAGCCACCATGCCTGGCCAGGAATAAATAATTCTAGCATCCAGAAGGATGAAAAAAGTTTACTTTCAAAGAAGTAAAATCTAATCAGTCTCATATTTATTCTTCATGACAATAAATATTTTATAATGCAATGAAAAAAAAAGTCCTCAGTTTGCAAAGGGAGAGAATTATGTCCCAATGATTTAATTGCATTATAAAGACACCCTCAAATTTATCAAGTTTTGGAAAATGAAATGACATAGCACTTTTTCCTTCTAAAGTTTTCCATGTTGTCAGGTGATTAAATCAACAACAAAGCCCAAGAATTGAGGAGTCATAGTAGAAACAGACTGACAGTGAATATAAAAGCAACCTAAGGGTCAGAAATAAGGCAATGGAAGAAAATAAACACTAAGTTGAACCAAAAGCATTCTGTTCTTACAAAACACCACATAGAATTTATCCAGTTGCTTAAGCTCGTATTACTAACAGAAGCTAAACCTAATATTTATATCCAGATCATTTAGCTGTTCAGAGGCCAAAGGAAATGAAATACTTATTTTTGAGATAGTTTGGACCAATTCCTAAATAATTGTCATCATGCCATCAGAATCGTACAAATGAGAACATAGAAATGTTGATAGTAGTTAATGCAGTAGGCATATACATAGGATTTGCAATGCTGTTAAGTAAATTAAGATTTAAAAAAAAAATGTAGGCCAAAATAGTTACAATCCTTACTTAAAAATGGGGTTTAAAATTATTTTTATTTTTGATTTAGTGAGTGGCAGTAATGTACATTGGTATATAATGCTATTATCATTAATGGAATTAAAATCATGGCTGGGCGCAGTGGCTCATGCCTGTAATCCCAGCACTTTGGGAGGCCAAAGCAGGCGGATCATGAGGTCAGGAGATCGAGACCATCCCTGTTAACACGGTGAAATACCGTTTCTACTAAAAATACAAAAAAGTAGCCGGGATGGTTGTGGACGCCTGTAGTCCCAGCTACTCAGTAGGCTGAGGCAGAAGAATGGCATGAACCTGGGATGCAGAGTTTGCAGTGAGCCGATATTGGGCCACTGCATTCCAGCTGACAGAGCGAGACTCTGTCTCAAAAAAAAAAAAAGTAAAAAATACACAATTTCTAACCAATCAATCCAAAAGTTAAAATGAAGCAAGCAGTCTATATAGGAAAAAAAAAAAAAAGAACTAGAAAAACAAGATAAAAAATAAACAGCAGCTTGAGTAAGCTATTTGTGACTGAATATGTTGTATTCTTGTAATCCTTAGTATACTTGACATCTCATTGAGAAGTTTGTACTCTCCTACTTCTCTGTTGGTCTTTATCAGCTTCCTTTGGCAATCTTTTAATTAAAAAAAAATTTTTTTGTGGACACAAAAAAGGCATATATATTTGGTTCCGAACATTCTGGTTGACTCTACTCCAATCAATTTTGGGTTCCATATCTTGAAAATGTTCTCAATAGGTCTCCAGAGACTCAAATTTGTTAATTCACATTGTCAATGCAGTCTCTTAATTTTTCAGCAGTACATGATTCATTGGATCAGTCTCTCCCTTGAAAAACAATCTTATTGTTCAGGACAGTAAATCTAATTTTCTTGTACTTTCTAATGGCAATTCCTCTGTCTCCTTTTCTAGTTTCTCTTTGTCATTCTTTCCCTTTATGTTAGAATATCCTAGGAATTAATTGAGTCCCTTACATCTACACTTTTTCATCATTCAGTGTTGAAAATTTTTTTGCCTTCACTTTTTCACCTGTATTATTAAATCCTCAACATCTCTAGATGAAACCTTAATAAATGTTAGAGAGCTAAAATCATTAAAACTCAATTTTTGATTTTTTCCCCCCTCACAGTATTCGCCATTAGAGTCAAGAAAACTCCACGTTTTCCATTTCTTAGGCTAAATCTCTTCCTGTCATCTTTCTCCTTCCCATATTCCTCATTTCAATATGTGAGAACATACTGTTGGCTCAAACCATCTTTTAACTTTATCTTATTCTGGATAATTGAAACAACCACAAAAGTTATACTTGACCTTGGCTCTTGCTTCTGTAGCCTGTTCTGTTTTCTACCCCCCAAAATTGTGTTATTTGGTTAAATGACAAGACAGATAATGTCACTACCCTGCTTATTACCACCCGTCATCTCTCCTTGTAAATCATAGTACAAGTTGAAGTTCTCTCAAGGACCTAAATGTCCTTATATAATCTACATATTTCTCCATATATATAGCTTTTTACTTTTTCTACTCTTCCCCCTTACTCACTCTGGTTGTGTAACAATAACCTTACTACTCTGAAAACTTTATTCCTGTCTCAAGATCTCTGTAGCATTGACTCGTCTTGCTGCCTTAGTTTTCCAACTGAAATCTTCATATCTGGTTTTCTTACTTTCTTCAGGTCTTTCCTTATTTTGACCTTTTCACTGCTTCATTGATTTTTCACAGAGGTATTCTCTGACTATACTAACAAGCTAATCATTCCAGTTACTCTATTCTTTTTACTGATTTATTCTTTCTTCTTAATACATTTTTCCTGCCTTAAAATCTGTAACTTTTCTATATTTTGATTTTTAAAGTTAGCTGTATTTCCCAGTAGAATGTAACTCTTATGAGAACAAGTATTCTTGTTTGGTTTTTGTTATTTTTTGTTATTTGTTTGTTTTGAGAGAGAATTGTGGTGTGATGGGGGTTGTTTATATATATGTGTGTGTGTGTGTATACATGAACACCTAGAGCAATAAATTGTTAAGTCAATGAATGAAACTAACAAACATGGTGTCCTTAACATGGGGAAGAAAGTGTAGTAAGCTGGTGGAATTATCAGAATTATTATAGAAAAGAGCATAGAAAAATAACGTTACAGAAGTTTATACTTGTGCTCCTTACAGAAAAATTGTTAATATTTGAAAATGATATGTAGTTAAAAGTTTTTACAGGTATTGATAAAGAAACAATTCCTACAAACTTTCATCTGCTATCTGGCTTTTTGATACCAGCCAGGCCTGCTATTATTGTGCTGTTAATAAACAATTTCACAGAAGTCTAATATCAAACAAAGTTACTGTGTGACTGTGATAGAATAAGACCTAAAAAATCACACTTCTCTAATCACATGAGCACAGACAAAAACAATAAATCTACCGGACCATAAAAGTGACCAAATGTCCCACTTGCCATTGACACAATTCCACCAAGGACAGCATTAGAGTCACTCCACTATTCTCAGCTCCTGGTTAGATCATGGATTCACTTCCATTTCATAACAGCGCACACATCAAAGCAAACCCTGACTTTTTTGAATCTTCTGTAAATCAACTAAAACGAGTCTAAATCTTATAAGAACTCCCTAGTAAAATTTCTTAGTGATGCTCCCCAAGGCTCCTGTTTTATTGTTTTCCTTGCTTCATAAAGTTTAATAAATTTAACTTTATTTTACTACAGATGTGTTCTTAGTGGTTTGACTGGAAAACATCAACAGTATTCCCAATTTAATTTGGGACAAAATTACTTGATTTCATGTAATATCACTTTTAGAATATTTTATATGTTAATATATAAAAATAGAAAATCTTGAATTGATATGCAAGTTCGTATAAAGATTTAAACAAACACACTGTTGTGTAGTCAAAAGATAAATTGAAAAGCCTATTGTAATTGAGTACTGATGAATCCTATAATAATTATATTTTAAAAATGATTTATGGAGTATAAAGCATTCTTACATTTCTATGTGAAAGTGCATATATAAAATATATATCCACAATATAGGTAATATGTTGCATATAACTATGTGGTTCTTTCACATATACGTCCACACTTTTGTGTTGATAAAGTATTTCAACAACGTGAGTACCTTTTAATGTATTTTTTTACTTTAATGTCTAAATAAGTAACGTTACATAATCTCCAAATGTGAAATTTTTTTTCTTTGCAAGTCAATATTATGGTTTTGGTATACTTCAGTTGGATTCTTGAATTCAATGTTCTGTGCACCAGTAAATTAGTAAAGATAAAATCATTATTTTCATAAAAATCATTATTTTCATTAAAGATGCTAGTTTATACTGGTCCAGTTACATGTTTATTTTCGTCGTGCCTTATTTTTGAATAACTTTAAAACGATTTTCTTTCGCAATTGTATTGTATAAATGTGTGGTAATTAATGTAGATTTATGATAGATGCTATGGAGATTATAAAGTCAGAGGCTCTATAAGAAATATTTTTCATTTTTTCGTTTTACATTTCAGAGCGATGATACAATTTTAACAGTATTAATAGAAAATACATGCTTAAGTTTTGTTTGAATTACCTCAAACACGTTGTCATCGGATCACCGTTTGCTATAATGAAAGTATTTTAGAAAAATGTGAAGTCCTATTAAAAGCATTGTTTTTGCAGCTCAATAATACTTCTTAGCTATGTTCATTACAATTTCTCCCTAGCCTGTTGCTCTCACAGGTCTAATTTCTGTTTTCCATTTCTTGGAATTGATACGATACGATGAAAGAACATGCGGAGTCTGAATACCTTGGTTCTAATTCTGATTTCAAATTCTTCGATATAATGATTTGGGAGCATTATCATTTATTGTATTTTCTCTTTTTTAAAAAGATACTAGTAAATATTCACTAGCTTTTCTTTTGAGGATCAAATGAGACAAACATCAAGAGAACACTTTGCATTAGAGTGTTCTCTTGCATTCGTGTTTTTCTTTCTACATTTATTGACAGGTTTTTTCCTATTTTATGATTGTCAGAAAAAATCTTTAATTATTATTCAATCATATTATTTTATAAAAATAGGAGGGAGCATGCAGGGCTGGGAAGCTCACAGACTAGGCTCACCAAAACCCCCTTTATTAATTTAAACTTTAACATCTACTGTGTTAAATGGTCGTAAGTGTTTGGGAGAAAAAAATGCCAGAGGTGCCTAACAAACACTACAATGGGTAAGTAACTAAGTAAGTTTAGGTAGATGAGTCCTCAGTGATAAGATATTTAAACAAAGACCAAAATGAAATTTGTAGAGTAAGCTTGTATTTTTCAAATAAAAGACACTGTAAGCTAAGGGTATGAAACTGTTAAAGGCTTTGATGAAGGAATCAAGCTATCTTCCTTGTAGGAAAAGGCAAAAGGCCATGGCACCTGGGTCTGAATGACTGATTTTAAGAATATGAGGGGAAATCCTAATGTAATGGGATTCCATATCTTACCGGGACTCTGATTTTCACTCTGAGAGATGTACAGCCATTGGAAGATTTTAATCAGAGGAATTATATGGTTCATATGCCTTCAGAATTGTTAACAGGTCTGTAAAAGGAAAAGGGGAAGAACTAGAGGCTATCAAATTAATCAAGAAAAATTGATGATAATGGTTTGTACTAAGTTAGCAGTAGTTGAATAAAAAGAAATGCCTGTAGTTTGCATATATTTTGGAATTAAAGTCAGTAGATTTGCTGACAGACTGGGTATGAGTTGCAAGGAAATAAAAGGAATAAAGATGAAAATATTTTTAGTGTGAGGGGAAAGGTTAAGAATCCAGTTTTGGTTGTGTTACACTTGAGCCTGTTAAACTTGGAAAAAACGTGGATAGCAAGTTGAATTTGTAAATCTGTAGTTCAACAGAAAGTTCTAGTATATACATACCATTTTGAAAGTCACAAATGTATCTCTATAGTATTTACACCATAGAATGAATGAATGAAATAAAGGAAGTGTGTGCAGATAGAAAACAAAAAGCTCATAAAAGTGAAACGTGAACTTCTAAGCTTGGACAACAGAGATATGAAATGTAAATGAACAGAATCAAGTGGAGGCATTTGTGAGTTAGAGGAAATGCTGAGGTAGAATAGTGTCTGAAAAATCAAATATTCAGAGTTACTCATTCTTGTAAGCCACATGAATGTCAACTTTTACCTGCAAAATGCTTTTGTTTGTGTATTGTCTGAGATATAAAGCCTTAGTGGAGTGGGTTTCAGAAAACAGTAGTGAAAAGGGAAAACATTTATATTTATTTTCTGTTTAGTTATCATCTGCATGGTAAACCCAGGAGGAATTTTGTAAAGGGGTACTGCGTTAATCGAGTTACAGTTTTTTGTTTTGTTTTTTTTTGTTTTTGTTTTTTTTTTTTCAAATCCAGAAGTATGATACAGGCTTTATGCTAATAAGAATAATCAAATTAACCTGGAAAAAATATACTAATGCGTGAGAAAGGGGTGTAACACATTGACTGCTGAATTTTAGTGGTAAGTGATGATAAAATAAAACCATGCATCATACACTGTACACTATCAGTCATTTACCCACAAGAACCATGTGGCTGAGTGGGAACTGTGGCTCAGTGCCACTGCCCAGCATCAGAAGTCAGTATTGTCCCACATATCTTTAACCCTAGAAAAAAAATCAAAAGTTGAAGTGCAGTTTCTACTCAATAGGTATCATTTTTGAACAATCGTAAAAATAATCATAAATGGAGCTACCATAATTTGGAAACCAACTGCAATAAACATGGAAATTCATTTGGATACAAAAATAGTCGTGATATTAGGGTAGCACAATGAAAACAGGTTTGTGTGATACTGGATTGTTGGAATTATAGAAAAACAAATTTATATCCACAAAGGTAATAGCTGAGGGAAGTGGTAAAGAAAAAGGTGATTGGAAAACTAGAAATTAAAGCTGAAAGGCTAGAATATAGAAAGAATCATCTATGTGGACATTGGAACCACCCGGAATTACAATAAGAGTAGTACAGATATTAAAGAGAATGATAGTAATTCAATACTTAAAATCATTATAGACTATTTGGAGTGACTTGGGTCTTCAGGGGACTAAAATAAAAGGGTAATAAAATGGATAGTTTAAGAGTCAAATGGGAAGATCACAAATAATGGAGGGCTACTGATCTGAAAGTGCCAGTGAAGTGCAAATGGGGCCTAAGACTTTAGCTCAGTGGAACAAAGAATCACTAATCACCATTCACAGTCTTTTGTTTCTTTTGTTCAAACTCTTATTTCAGTTTCTGCCTTTCTAGTCTGTGTCAAGTTACATTCACAAAGGAAATAAAGCAAAATACTTATGAATTGGTTGAGAGGCGGACTGAGAAAATATAGACTATTATATACCTCTAACAATCTGTTATTATTGGAAAATATTAATTTTAATTCAAGTCAACATGTTATTACTATCATGTAATTATTATATATAATAGCAAGAACACAGAATAAATAAAAGGCTGCTCCTGAAATTGAAAAGCTCATGTCCTAGTGCAAGAAAAAGATAAACCAAAACATCATTATAATTCAGTGTTTGACATAGATTATAGAAATGTGAAGTGAAAATAGTAGGCATTTTTTTAAACTGCATAATGTTAGCAAAAGCTGAACTGTGTGTTAAAATGTGAGTGGAAATTTGCCTGTCAAAGATTATTAAAATATGTATATTCAATGAATCATTTATTAAATACAGGGAAAGTATGTGAAATGGAACAGGTGTGTGAAGGTAATAATTAATAATTACCTAAAATGTTTACACCTGAAGAGAAGCTCATGCAGGGAAAATGGAACACAGAAATTAGCATGAGGTCAGATATAAAAAGATTTTTTTGAAATTCTAAAATACTTCTATGGTTAAATTTGTCTTCAAAATTATTTTTGCTGGTAATAGACAGAATATTTTGTAATCATATACAGTTGTGAACCGCTCCATGTTTTTATTTTTATTTTTGTGGTTACTGTAATTATAAAGTCCTTGAATTTCCTTTTCCAAACATGTTTGAGTATAGGATTGGTGTGAATTGTGGGGAGGCTGTAAGTTTAAAAAATAATGGACCAAACAAAAGGGAATTATTTTGCTTCATATATGTTGAAAGAAGAAAAAAAAAGCTACAGATTTAAGGAGTTTCAGAAATCAGAATGTCTGTCCCTAGAACAAACTGGGATTAGCACTATCAAAATCCCTCCTAATCTCTCTTTCCCTGTTTTCCTATGGATATGTGGAATATATGGATAGATCTTCTCTTTACATTGGCCTTTGGCTTTTACCTATCCCAGTATCACTTTATCCCTTTTTTCTAGCATGTACATGTTCCAGGTTCCAAATCATGAAATCTCAGGGAGAGATATAAATGGTTAATTCACATTATGTGCCTAACAATGTGTGTGTATTAATGGTAGTGGTGGTGGGAGGTATATCATAGCAAGACAGAGAAGAATGGGGAAACTTACTACCACACATGACTTCAACCACAGAACTGATGTTCATTAGTTCCTATTAATATGCTTTGGAATTCATTTCACACAGCACATGCTTAGATAACTCATGCATGAATGTATGGAGTTTATGTAAATAATTTCAAATTAGGCAATTATGACATAGTATGTCACAGAAAGATAAATCTGGATATGATTTAGATGATGGAAATAGTGTAGACAAATTAGAATTTGGGTAAACAAAGTTATTACTATCAAAGTCCTAAATGAAAAATACCAAGTAGAGGTCAATTAAAATATTTTAGTTCCTTAGATCCCTTCTACTTGTTACTTGTAGAGAAATAACATTTGATTACTACTGAAAATGGTTAAATAGTTTTTAGTCTGAAAATGTACATACAACACTAAAAAGTACATGAAGTGTCTTCATAGCATATATCAACTTTTAAAATTTGGTCGACACAAATATTTTATTTTGTACTGTATAATGAGAATAATATCATTAGGTTAAAGAAATCTGGTCAAAGAAAAAGTACTGTTTTGCTAACATAATAAATGAAGATTGCATATTATATTTATATTTTCACATATTGTGAAATTGCCTTAGGTATTTTCTATTTGACCGATAATAGTTTGTAAAATTATTTGTATGCTAAGAAATACTACAAAAATATCAACTGAAATACAATAAAAATCCTAATGACCCTGGGCATTACAATGTGAAATCTCATTATAATTCATTTCAAATAAAATTACATTTTTTTAAAGAAAAACATTTTAGGTTCAGTTGTACATGTTTATGTTTGTTATATAGGTACATTGTCATGGCGTTTTGGTGTTTAGATGATTTGATCATCATTACCCAATAGGTAGTTTTTAAAATCTCTCTTCTCTCACCCTTCACCCTCCAGTGTCTGTTCTCTTCTTTTTTTCTTCTATGTACTCAATCTTTAGCATCTACTTAAAATTGAAAACATGTGGTATTTGATTTTCTGTTACTATGTTAGTTTGGTTAAGATAATGACCTCCAGCTTCATCCTTGTTGCTGCAAAAACATGGTATCATTCCTTTTTATGGCTGTGTGGTATTCCATGGTGAATATGTACTGTAGTCTCTTTGCCTAGTCTACCATTGATGGGCGTGTAGACTGACTCCATGTCTTTGCCATTGTGAACAGTGCTGCAGTGAATAAGGGTACATGTGTCCTTATAGCAGAACAATTTAGATTCCTTTGAGTGTATACACAATAATAAGATTGCTGGGTTGAATGGTAGTTATATTTCAAGTTCCTTGAAAAATTGCCACATTGCTTTTCACAATGGCTACACTAATTTACATTACTGTCAGCAGTCTACAAGTGTTCCCTATTCTCCACAACATAGCCAGGCATCTGTTATTTTGTTAATTTTTCACAGAAGTCATTCTGACTAGTGTGAGATGTATCTCATTGTGATTTTGATGTACATTTCTCTAATGATTAGTGATACTGAGCCTTTTTTCATATGCTTGTTAGCTTTGTGTATGTCTCTTTTGAAAAGCATCTGTTCATGTTTTTTGCCTAATTTTTAACGGTGCTGTTTGTTTTTCTTGTAAATTGGTTTAAGTTCCTTATAGATGATGGATACTAAACTTTGTCAGATGGATGTTTGCAAATATTTTCTTCTGTTTTCTACATTGTCTGTTTACTTCACCAGTAATGCCTTTTGCTGTGCTGAAGCTCTTTAGTTTAATTTGTCACTTTTTGGTTTTGTTGCAATTGCTTTTGGCATTTTTTTTTTTCATGAAATTCTCATCAGGGTCTGTGTCCAAAATGGTGTTTCCTAGGTTATCTTCCAGGGTTTTTATTTTTAGGTATTATACTTTAGTCTTTAATTTATCTTGAGTTTATTTTTGTATATTATATAAGGAAAGAGTTGAGTTTCAGTCTTCTGCATGTGGCCAGCCAATTATCCCAGCACCATTTATTGCTTGCTTTGGTCGACTGTCAAGGATCATATTTCACATCATCATATTTCACAGAGCTAGCAAAAACAATCCTGAAATTCATGTGTAACCAAAATGGAGCCCACATAGCCAAAACAATACTAAGCAAAAATAACAAGGTAAACAACAACAACAAAACAAATCTGGCAGTATCACATTACCTGACTTTATACTACAAAGGTATTGTTACCAATGCAATATGAAACTTGTATAAAAATAGGCATGTACACCAATGAAACAGAATAGAGAACCCAGAAATAAAGCCAAATGCTTATAGTCAACTGATCCTTGACAAAGCATACAAAAACATAAATTGGGAAAAGAACACTGTATTCAATAAATAGTGCTGGGAAAACTGGCAAACCACATGTAGAAGAATAAAATTGGACACACAGCTCTAATTTTATATAAAAATCAACATACGATTGATGAAAGACTTAAATCTAAGACCTGAAACTAAACATTCTAGAAGACAGTATCAGGAAAAACTCTTCTAGGCATTGGCTTAGGCAAGAATTCATTACTAATACTAAGACCTCAAAAACATAAAATTAAATAAATGAGACCTAATTAGAAGTCTTCTGCACAACAAAATAAATAAACAGGCAACCCAAAGAGCAGGAAAAAATACTCACAAGCTATGCATCTGACAAAGGACTAATATCCAGAATAGACAAGGAATGCAAACAAATTTGCAATAGTAAAACAATCCCATCAAAAAGTGGACAAAGGATATGAATAGAAAATTCTCAAAAGAAGATATACAAACAGTCAACGAACATGAAAAAGTTCATCATGACTGTTTATCAGGGAAATGAAAATTAAAACTGTAATGAGATACTACTTTACACCTGAAAGAATAGCCATAATGTAAAAGTCAAAAAACAGTGGATGCTGGTGTGGATGTGGTGAAAACAGAACACTTTTACCCCACTCATGGGAATGTAAATTAGTACAAACACTATGGAAAACAGGAGGTTTTTAAGTAACAAAAGGTAGAACTACCAGTCGATCCAGCAGCAATCCAGATCCTGGGTATCTACCCGAAGGAAAAGACATCAGTATATGAAAAAGACACTTGCACATGCATGTTTCTGGCAGCATAATTTACAATTGCAAAAATGTGGAACTAGCCTAAATGCTCATCAACCAGTGAGTGAATAAAGAAAATTACATATATATGTATATATATGTATATATATAAATGATGTATGCATGCACACACCGTGGGATACTACTCAGTCATAAAAAGGAACAAAATAATCGCATTTGCAGGAACCTGGATGGAGTTGGAGACCATTATTCTAAGTGAAGTAACTCAAGAATAAAAATAAATAAATAAAAAATTGTATGTTCTCACTTATGAGTGCAGCTAAGGCATGAGGACGCAAAAGCATGATAATGATAGTCTTTGGGGACTCAATGGGGAAGTTTGGGAAGGAGATGAGAAATAAAAGACTGCATATTGTGTACACTGCACTGGTCTGGTGATGGGTGCAGTAATATCCCAGAAATCACCATTAAATAACTTATCCATGTCACCAAAAAACATCTGTACCCCCAAAACTATTGAAATGAAAATAAATACTAGATAAAAATAAAACCAGATGGTGGTAGGTGTGTGGCATTAAGTCTTGGCTCTCTATTCTGTTTCATTGTGCTTTGTGTCTGTCTTCGTACCAGTACTATGCTATTTTGATTACTGTAGCCTTATAGTATAAAGTTGAGAAATATGACACCTGAAGCTTTGTTCTTTTGTTTATGATTGCCTTGGCTATCTGGGCTTTTTTTGGTTTCATGTGATTTTTAAAATGTATTTTTCTAGTTTTGTGAAAAATATCATTGGTAGTTTTGATAGAAATAGCTTTAAATCTCTAAATTGCTTTGGGCAGTATGGCCATTTTAACAATATTGACTTTATCGACCCAGGAGCATGGAATATTTTTATATGTGTTGATGTCATCTTTGTTTTCTTTCAGCCATGTTTTGTAATTATTATTGTAGAGATCTTTCACCTCCATGGTTAGCTATATTTTTAGGCATTTTATTCTTTTCGTGGCTATTTTAATGGGATGGCATTCTTGACTTGGTTCTCAGCTTGGATATTATTGATGTATAGAAATGCTACTGATTTTTGCACATTGATTTTGTATCCTGAGAATTTGCTGAAATTATTCATCAGATCTAGGAGCTCCTTGGAGGAGACTATGAGGTTTTCTAGGTATAAAATCATACTACCTGCAAACAGAGATAATTTGTCTTCCTCATGCCTATTTGGATGCCTTTCATTTCTTTTTGTTACCTGATACCTCTGGATAGAGCTTTTAGTATGGTGTTAAATAGGAGTGGTGAGTGGATGTCCTTGTCTTGTTCAATTTCTCAAGGCGAAAACTTCTAGCTTTTGCCCATTCAGTGTGATGTTTGTAGATTTTCCATAGACAGCTCTAATTATTTTGAGCTATGTTTCCTTGATGCCTACTTTATTTGAAGGTTTTAAACCTAAAAATGCGGTAAATTGTATTGAAAGTCTTTTCTGCGTCTATGGAGATAGTTACGTGGTTTCTGATTGTAATTCTGTTTATGTAAATAAATCACATTTATTTATCTGCATATGTTGAAACAACCTTGCATCCTAGGGATAAAGTCTACTTGACTGCGTCTGATGAACTTTTTACTGTGATGATGGATTCAGTTTGCAAGTATTTTATTGAGGATTTTCACATGTATGTTCACCAAAGATATTGGCCTAAAGTTTTCTTTGTGTGTGTGTGTTTCTGCCAGGTTTTGGTATGAAAATGATGTTCACCTTTAAGAGTCATTTAGAGAGGAGCATCTCCTTTTCAGTCTATTTTTGGAATAATTTCAGTTGATGTGGTGGTACTAACTTTTCTTTTTACATCTGGTAGAATTCAACTGTGTACCCATCTTATTCTGGGGTTTTTCTAGTTAGGCTTTTTATTAATAACTCAATTATTGAACACATTATTGTTCTTTTCAAGAATTCAATTTCTACTTGCTTCATCTTGGCAGGCTGTATGTTTTCAAGAAGTATCTATTTTCTCTAAGTTTTCTAGTGTGTGTGCAAAGGCATTTTTGTAGTAGTCTCTGAGAGATTTTGTATTTCTGTAGGGTCAGTGGTAATATCCCCTTTGTCATTTATAATTGTGTTTATTTGGATCTTCTCTCTTTTTCTTTATTAGTCTATCTTGCAGTAAATCAATCTTATTTATTCTTTCAAAAAGGAAATTCCTGGATTCCTTGATCTTTGGTATGGTTTGTTGTATGTCAATTTCCTTCATTTCAGCTCTAATTTTGGTATTTCTTGTCTTCTAGCTTTGGAATTGATTTGTCCTTGTTTCTCTGATTCTTCCAGGTATGATGTTAAGTTGTTAATTTGAAATCTTTGTAACTTTTTGATAAAACCTCTTAACACTGCTTTAGCCGTGTCCCAGAGATCATGTTATCCTGTATCTTTGTTCTCATTAGTTTTAAATAGTTCTTTGATTTCTGCATTAATTTCATTATTTATCTAAAAGTCATTCAGAAACAGGTTTAATTTCCATGTGATTGTATAGTGTTGAGCTTTTGTGTTGGTTTCAGCTTTTATTGTTCTATGGTCAAAGAGTGTGGTTGTTATGTTTTTTTTTTTTTTTTAATTTGCTGAGGATTGATTTCTCTCTGAATGTATAGTTGATTTTAGATCATGTGCTATGTGCAGATGAAAAGAACATATATTCTGTTGTTTTGTGTGGAAAGTTCTGTAGATTTCTATTGAGTCCATTTGGTCAAGTGTCTAGTTCAGCTCTCAAGTATCTCTGCTAGTTTTCTACATGGATGATAAGTCTAATACTGTCAGTGTGGCATTGATGACTCCCAGTATTACTGTGTGAGTATCTATGTCTCTTCATAGGTCTCTAAGAACTTGCTTTATGAATCTTGGTGCTTCTGTGTTGAATACATATAAATCTGATAAAGTTAAGTCTTGTTGTTGAATTAAACCCTTTACCATTATGTAATGCTCTTATCTTTTTTATCTTTGTCGCTTTAAAATCTGTTTTGCCTGAAGTTAGAATAGAAATTCCTGCTATTTTCTGTTTGCTTGGTAGATATCTCTCTATCTTTTTTTACTCTGAGCCTATGAAAGTTATAATTCAGCTGTGTACCCGTCTTATTCTGGGTTTTATCCAGTTAGTAGGCTTTTTATTACTGACTCAATTATTGAACACATTATTGTTCTTTTCAAGAATTCAGTTTCTTTTGTTTAATTATTTGTTTAAAAACACTGAATATGCTTTAATTTTAACAGCTTTATTGAGATATAGTTGATATGCAAAGAACTTCACATGTTTAGTGTGTATAATTTAATGAGTTTGGACATATGCAAACACCCGTAATACCATCATTACCACAATGTAATAGATGTATTCAATATCGACAAAAGTTGCCTTGTGTCCGAGTGTGTGTGTGTGTGTGCGCATTTAGAATACTTAACATGAAACCTATTATTTAACAAATTTTGAAGTACACAGTACCATATTGTTAACTATAAGAAATGTGCTTTACAAGAGATCTCTGCAACTATTCATCTAGCGCAACCAAAACTCTAATTTGAAAATAAATTATTCACAAATACACTTTTATCAGAGAGAGAGAGAGGCAGATAAAGAGAGAGAGGGAAACAAATTACCCAAATATTCCTAGTTGTCACACATGTTCAACTTTAGCTTTCACACCGCGGCCTGTTGGGGAGTGGGGGGTTGGGGAAGGTATAGTGTTAGGAGAAATATCTAATGTAAATGACGAGTTGATGGGTGAAGCAAAACAACATGGCACTTGTATACCTATGTAGCAACCCTGCACGTTGTACACATGTACCCTAGAAGTTAAAGTATAGTAATAAAAAATAAAGATTTTAAGAAATATTTTTAAGTGGTCTACATGATCCAGAAGAAAATTTCAAAACCCAAAGAAGTATTTAAGTATTATTTACAATGTTAACTCAAAGTTTTTGAGAGATATGTTTAAAGAATATGTAGAATTGGGCCGGGCGCGGTGGCTCACGTCTGTAATCCTAGCACTTTGGGAGGACAAGGCGGGCGGATCACGAGGTCAGGAGTTCGAGACCGGCCTGGCCAACATGGTGAAACCCTGTCTGTACTAAAAATACAAAAATTAGTCGGGCATGGTGGCATGTGCCTGTAGTCTCAGCTGCTCAGGAAGCTGAGGCAGGAGAATTGCTTGAACCCGGAGGCAGAGGTTGCAGTGAGTTGTGATTGCGCCACTGCACTCCAACCTGGGCAACAGAGTGAGACTCCATCTCAAAAGACAAAACAAAATAAAAACAGAAAAAAAAAAAGAATATGTAGAATTGGAGGTGGGAGCTCAGAAAAAACATCTTCTTGCATGGCAATTTTCCTCAGTTTATGAAGAGCTCAGTTTGTTTCCCTTAAATTGATTATTCCATAACAGTTTGCGAGAATGAGAGACTCTATTAGTGTGAATTACCCTCTGCACCCTTTAACTGCATCTCCACAACACGAAAATTACCGTTTCAGTTTCGGGGGGAAAAAAAAAGTTTGCACTGCGATAATGGGATAATGGTGGCAACTAGGCACGTATCTCTTTTCATGGAACTTCTATGTTAGTGGGTGAAAAACTAGAAATACATTTAATAACAATAGCAAATAGTGATATAGATGAAGAAACATAATAAAACAATTTTAGATTAGGTATTTTAACAAGGCATCTCTGATTACTTGTATTGATAAAGAAACCTGAATGCACTGAGGTAGTAAGCTATGAAAACAAACGAGGGAAGTGAGCTCCAAATAGATGAATTGTATGTTCAAATTTCCTGATGTTGACCCAGATATAATTGTGTTTGAAATTTACCAACAAGGCCAATTTAACTTAAAGTTATAAGATATAATGATAATCACTGTAAGTAGCATACTGGGTACTTTGTTTATACTACACTTCTAAAATTCTAGGCCTCATTAACTCATTTATGTTAACTTATTTTATAATCACTATGATCCTGTGATGTAGCTATTACTATGATCTGTGTCTTATAAAGAAACTGATAGACAGGTTAGGTAACTTTTTCAAGGTTTTTACCTGACACGTAGGGGATCCAGCTGTCAAACCCAAAGCAGTGTGACTCTAATGTCATGCTCTCATTCGTAAATGTTTACTAAATTTTAGATAGATACACGATTGTTACTTATGTAGATACAAATGTTGCATTCTACTTTCATGTCCATTTAAAACATTACAAATTACAACTTTGATGTTTTTACAGAGCATCATATTTAAATATGCTTAAGTATGATCCATTGGTTGGAAAACAATTTGTATGTCAATATATTGCCTTCATTCAGAAGTTCATACAAGTGATATGCTGCCACATAATTTTATTTCAATTTAATGACAAAGGGAGTCAACAGTTTTTCTCTATCTCAAGTGTATATAATTTCTTACCAAAATTCAGTTTTGTTAACATTACTGTACCACTGTATAAACCAAATGTAAACTGTGTACTTGGGCATTTAGGTATCAGATTAAACATAATCCAAATCATAATTTTATGAATGTATAGCACTCAAGAAGAAGGATTCAAAATTTGTATAAATCACTGCCTGCTCGTTTTTGTCTGCATTATGTCTTGGCTGTAAAATCCAGCCCATTCATTGATTTCTCTGAAAAGTAGTTCATTCACACTCAAGCTATGAGGTTGATAACTTTTCAAAAGTTTGATGATTCTTGTAGCTCATGAATCCACAATATGTCCATTTTCTTTTTTCTTCACCTCACACAGAAACCTGTAAATCCTTTCCAAGTATTGTGCAGAAAATTTCATTTGACAATCAGGCCCAAAAAGTGTCACTTAATAACTTATGAAAGAATCAAGTAGTTCTCTCCTCACCTGCACATGGGCACATACACACACACATTAACCTGCTATCCAAAGTGAAATTCCCTTTCTAAAAATAGTAGTGGCAAATACACATAACTGTGTCTAATAACAAGTATTCAGAAATCTTACGCCAAAATTATATCCTTTAAATTATAACCAGGAAATGCTAAATACTTACATATACATTTTTAAACAGTTTGCCTGGTTTATATGGTACCACTAAAACCAGTATACCTTTAAGTTAGGACACTGTTGGGGATACTGAGTTTGGTCTTTCAATGTAGTTGGAAAATTAATATAGAGAATGGTCATCCCTGGGCAGCTTTTCCAGATTTCTCTGATTATGTAACTAGAAAGTGTATTGGGCAAAATAGAGAAGTAGTAGAGTTGACTTGGAAGTGAGCATCAAGAGGTGAAAGCATAGTAAAGACCAAATTGAAACCCGTTTGATTACCCAAGGTGAACAGGGCAGGATGTTCAAGAAGAGAAATAAATTTATAGTCTGTTTGCCTTGATGTTTCCAGGGCCATGAGCTGTGTGCTCTAGACTTCTAGATATGTACTAAATATTTAGACAATTTTAAATGGACATAAAGTTGCCATACTATTAGCAAAGGATAAGACTTCTCAATTTCAGGATAGGTTAGAAACTGTAATTAGGGGTGAGGGAGTTGTGAAATGGGATGATGTTGATTATTTCCGGGATTTGTACATCACTATTTTAACAAATGTAAGTGAGAAATTAGCTTGAGTTATTTATGTGTTGTCCTACTGCATTTGTGCTACTATAATGGAATACTATAAAAAGGGTAATTTATAAGAAAATAAATGCATTCTTTACAGTTCTGGAGACTGGGAAGTCCCAAATCAAGGCATCAGCAAATTTCCTGTCTGGTGAGCGCTGCACTCTGCTTCCAAGATGCACCGTGTTGCATTTTCTGGAGGGGATGAATGCTATGTTCTCACATGAAACAGAGGAGAGGATTAATTTGGCACCTATCATCCTTTATTAGGCACTAATCCTTTTCTTGAGCTTAGCACTCTCATGGCCTAATCACCTCCTAAGGCCTCATTTGCTAATATTGTTGCACTGGTGATTAACTTTCCATATGAATTTTGGAGGCAAAATGAACATTCAAACCACAGCATAATTACTGTAATAAGAGAGGTAAGAGAATATTATATAAACCTTTCCAGAATGACAGTTAAGAAATGTTGAGTCTACTTAGATTCTACAACACAAAGGCTGTATCATGCAATATCATTTTTAGGAACCATTGACCTTTCTTATCCTTATTTTCCATTATTTAATTAATATAATCTACGCACAATTAAAGTATAGCATTATACTCTGAAAACAAATGTCTTACATATGTAAACGTACCTTAAAATACTGGAACATGAAACAAATTGTCTTTTTTTACATTGCATGTGCCGAACACAATGCTATTCCATTACCATTTAACATCTGTGACACCATATATATTAAACTGCATTTAGTTAATCTGTGATAGTCACTACAGCAACTTTATTTCAAGATTCTTGTCTCATATGGAAAATATTTCCATGCTGAAATGAAAGAAATCTTCATGTAGATACTCAGAAGATGTCAGCCATAATGGCAAAAAGAAGGTTGAAAATGACAGGACATGGTTTATTATGGAAGGTGATTCCAAAAGAGTGAAGTTAATA
Organism: Rhinopithecus roxellana; assembly: GCF_007565055.1. Taxonomy (NCBI): domain Eukaryota; kingdom Metazoa; phylum Chordata; class Mammalia; order Primates; family Cercopithecidae; genus Rhinopithecus; species Rhinopithecus roxellana. The sequence goes on along the minus strand of NC_044566.1, from coordinate 19,633,210 downwards.
ATATGCAGGACAGACATTGAATCAGCCATATGTCTCAGATGGTCTTGACAGACAAACCTGTGAAGTAGTAGTTGCCAGATGTTTGACACTTAAAGTGGGTCACCAATAACTGTCTTGACTCACAAGGGTTCCTAAGTGGATAATGTCGCAGACTTTTAACACTGAAATCAGAAAAAATTAAAGCTGGAGGAACTTGAGTACTGTTATTTCTGAAACCCAACTCATCAAAGCTTTTCATAACATACCTGTCTAATACTTCAATTCTGATAAAAGACATCCAGTCCTCTGGTTCTCACTACCTTGCAAAACACATTCATGTTACTACAATTAAGGACAGTTTTAAATAATATCAATAATTTGTGAGAGAGATTCTAAATAATTTTGGGAAAATAAAACTAGCGAAATACTTTTCTTCCATACTGGCTAATGAAATAATTTTTTAAATTATTATACTTTAAGTTCTAGGGTACATGTGCACAACGTGCAGGTTTGTTACATATGTATACATGTGCCATATTGGTGTGCTGCACCCATTAACTCGTCATTTACATTAGGTATATCTCCTCATGCTATCCCTCCCCCTTCCCCCAACCCCGTGACAGGCCCCGGTGTGTGATGTTACCCTTCCTGTGTCCAAGTATTCTCATTGTTCAATTCCCACCTATGAGTGAGAACATGTGGTGGTTGGTTTTTGTCCTTGTGATAGCTTGCGAAGACTGATGGTTTCCAGCGTCATCCATGTCCCTACAAAGGACACGAACTCATCCTTTTTTATGGCTGCATAGTATTCCATGGTATATATGTGCCACATTTTCTTAATCCAGTCTATCATTGATGGGCATTTGGGTTGGTTCCAAGTCTTTGCTATTGTGAATAGTACTGCAATGAACATGTGTGCATGTGTCTTTATAGCAGCATGATTTATAATCTTTGGGTATATACCCAGTAATGGGATGGCTGGGTCAAATGGTATTTCTAGTTCTAGATCCTTGAGGAATCGCTACACTGTTTCCCACGATGGTTGAACTAGTTTACGGTCCCACCAACAGTGTAGAAATGTTCCTATTTCTCCACATCCTCTCCAGCACCTGTTGTTTCCAGATTTTTTAATGATTGCCATTCTAACTGGTGTGAGATGGTGTCACATCATGGTTTTGATTTGCATTTCTCTGATGGCAAGTGATGATGAGCAATTTTTCATGTGTCTGGTGCCACCATAAATTACTGTAATAAGAGAGGTAAAAGAATATTTCTTTTATTATTCTCAAATATTATTTGAAAAATAACATTTCTCAAAATATTATTTGGAGAAGAGTCTGTTCATATCCTTCACCCACTTTTTGATAGGGTTGTTTGTTTTTTTTCTTGTAAATTTGTTTGAGTTCTTTGTAGATTCTGGATATTAGCCCTTTGTCAGATGAGTAGATTGCAAAAATTTTCTCCCATTCTGTGGGTTGCCTGTTCACTCAGATGGTAGTTTCTTTTGCTGTGCAGAAGCTCTTTAGTTTAATTAGATCCCATTTGCCAATTCTGGCTTTTGTTGCCGTTGCTTTTGGTGTTTTAGACATGAAGTCCTTGTCCATGCCTATGCCTGACTGGTATTGCCTAGGGTTTCTTCTAGGGTTTGTATGGTTTTAGGTCTAACATGTAAGTCTTTAATCCATCCTGAATTAATTTTTGTATAAGGTGTAAGGAAGGGATCCAGTTTCAGCCTTCAGCATATGGCTAGCCAGTTTTTCCAGCACCATTTATTAAATAGGGAATCCTTTCCCCATTTCTTGTTTTTGTCAGGTTTGTCAAAGATCAGATGGTTGTAAATGTGTGGTACTATTTCTGAGGGTTCTGTTCTGTTCCATTGGTCTATATCTCTGTTTTGGTACCAGTACCATTCTGTTTTGATTACTGGAGGCTTGTAGTATAGTTTGAAGTCGGGTAGTGTGATGCCACCAGCTTTGTTCTTTTGGCTTAGGATTTATTTGACAATGCGGGTTCTTTTGGTTCTGTATGAACTTCAGTGTAGTTTTTTTTCCAATTCTGTGAAGAATCGGTAGCTTGATGGGGATGGCATTCAATCTGTAAATTACCTTGGGCAGTATGGCCATTTTCACAATATTGATTCTTCCTATCTTTGAGCATGGAATGTCCTTCCATTTGTTTGTGTCCTCTTTTATTTCGTTGAGCAGTGGTTTGTAGTTTTCCTTGAAGAGGTCCTTCACATGCCTTGTAAGTTGGATTCCTAGGTGTTTTATTCTCTTTGAAGCAATTGTGAATGGGAGTTCACTCATGATTTGGCTCTGTGTTTGTCTGTTATTGGTGTATAAGAATGCCTGTGATTTTTGCACATTGATTTTGTATTCTGAGACTTTGCTGACGTTGCTTATCAGCTTAAGGAGATTTTAGGGCTGAGATGAAAAATACTGGCAAACAGAATCCAGCAGCACATCAAAAAGCTTATCCATCATGATCAAGTGGGCTTCATCCCTGGGAAGAAAGGCTGGTTCAACATACGCAAATCAATAAATGTAATCCATCATACAAACAGAACCAAAGACAAAACCACATGATTATCTCAATAGATGCAGAAAAGGCCTTTGACAAAATTCAACAGCCCTTCATGCTAAAAACTCACAATAAATTCGGTATTGATGGGACATATCTCAAAATAATAAGAACTGTTTATGAGAAACCCGCAGCCAATATCATACTGAATGGGCAGAAATTGGAAGCATTCCCTTTGAAAACTGGCACAAGACAGGGATGCCCTCTCTCACCACTCCTATTCAACATAGTGTTGGAAGTTCTGGCTAGGGCAATCAGGCAGGAGAAAGAAATAAAGTGTATTCAATTAGGAAAAGAGGAAGCCAATTGTCTCTGTTTGCAGATGACATGATTGTATATTTTGAAATAGATTTTTAACTCTTTTCCCATTTAGAAAACAAAAAGTGCAGCTACCAGCCAGTGCTCATTTAATTTTACAGAAACATTCTCTTTCAGGCTGAAGAAAATCTGACTGATTTTTCAATATAAAAATAAAAGATAAAAACTGTCCATAGAGTCATTTCTAAATAGAACTAACATCAGAATCATTGGAACCATCAGAATCATCTATTTTGGAAAAATCAGATTCTTGAAACTTTGGCCAGCAACTGAGAATGATGTTAACATCATGCCTAGGAATGCTTATACCTTCTGGGATTTGACATTTTAAGAATAAAATAGAGATACTTTGTGGCAAGATTATCTCTGGGTAATCGCTGCAGCCAGCAAGTGCTGCCAGCAAGTATTCTCAGGGCAAATGGGAAAAGGGTTAAAAATAGAAAAACAACGATAAAGTATACCAACAAGAGAAATAGAAGAAAGTATAACCTAAGGAAATTAATTGTATAACATGATGATCAATTTAAAAAAAACGAGAAATCTATCATGAAGAGCACCAAGAGGTGTAGTGATTCAATGTTCACATCCTCAACCTCTGTGAAAAGGTAACCACTATGATTGCCCCAATTGTCTTACCTTCTGGTGTGTATTCATTATAAATGAGCCACTTGAGTGTGGAGTGGACATACTGGCTCATTTATTCAAAGAAACATGTGCTAGAAGTTTGAAGTATCTCGATACTAGGTTATAACAAGACTTTGGCTTCCATCTTGGGATCTCTTCCTCTCTCTCTGTGCCCCTCACTCACATTAGGTTAAGTAAGGTGCCCTGCTATGAGTATCCTCCTAGAGAGCCCCACATGGCATAGTGAGAAACTTGTCCATCAGTCTAACACCATATAAAGAACCGAAGCAAACGACCACATGAAGGAGCACAGAAGTGAATCCTTCAGCCCCAGTTGTCTTTGGCTGACTACCACCCCAGGTGATAGCTTGACTTCAACATTATGCAAAAACACCGAGAGACAACCACAGAGCTAAGCTGCTTATGGATTCCCTACTTACAGAACTGTGAAATAATGTTTTGTTTTGTTTTGTAAACTTCTAAGTCTGGGATTATCATGCTATACAGAAATAGGTAATTTACCTGCAGATCCCAGAAGTCATGCTGGAGAGTAGATGAGTAGCTCCTAGGAGGACAAATCTACCCAGAGGAGCCATGGACAAATAAGGGAAGGACCAATGTTCCTGATGCTCCATAGCAGGGAAAGAGGCTCCTGGATCACGTTGGAATTAGAAGATATATTATAGAGGATATTTTATATACTTTTAAAACAAGATAAGAAAAAGTAATCTTGCAAAACATTAACCAGCAAATATTTTTTAAAATGACCATATGCCTCTCCAGTCACACACTCCAGTCTGACTCAGTGGAAAAACAAGAGTGAATTGAAAAAGAAATGCTCATTCATTAAACTGACAAGGGTGGACAGTAATGTTTCAGTTACCATAAGAATCAAAATGGTTTTTTTCATACCTCAGAGATTTGTTAGTTTGAGCAAAATAAAAAGAATGGGCATTCCATCTACCCATATGCCTTCCATACTCCCTATCACCTCCAAAGGAAAAGGATTATAAAAAAGGAAAGCTACAGAAGGTAATAGAATTTGAAATTTTGAAAGATTAAACACACAACTTTACATAGAAGAATACAGAGAGCTGTTAAAAAGCTACACTCTCTCTCCCCTCCAAAAAACACCCACCAGGCTTATAAAGTTTTTAAGAAAACTCTTACAATATGTTCAATTTCCAGGTAGTTTTGCTGTATCATAAGTTGTTGTAGAATATTAACAAAGAATAAAACATTCTGTACTTATTTTTCTTAAGTATAACATCAATATATAATCCTGATAAACATAGTAACATTAAAACTGCAGAATATCACGTATTAATATCTATGCAAAAACACTTAATACTAGTAAGCTAAATCCAACAACCACATTAAGAAAATACTATGAACTGTGAACAACTGTGATTTATTTCAAGGATGTATGATTATTTGAATCTTAAGATATCTATTAAAATCTTGTAACGCATTAATAGCTTGAAGGATAAAAAATTATACAAATTTTTATTTTCAGCATAAACTCTGAAAAAGCTTTCAAAATGTTAAATATACATTTATGATAAAATAAGAAATGAGGTTCATGCACATAACATAAAGATTAAAAATAAAGGGTTTCTTTCCACCCTCTGTGTCCCAAAGTGGCTCCTCATCCCACACTTCAAGCCAGAAAGTATTTATTTTGAAGTGCTTCTGTCAGTGCTCAGTGTGCAGTTTTAGGATTTTCACTGCCATTGTGTGTACACCAGAAGATAACAGGGAAAAAAATCGTATGAAACTCCTGGGGTTATATATTGTTTAAGTACTTGTTTTCTACCCTAATCTACCTACTCTGATTTGGTATTAAGAATTTTCAGATAGTGGCTCCACCCGTTCTTTTTAACGATCTTTAGATACATTTATGCATAGGGGCAGGGTGAATTAAGATTGCTTTATCTTAATAAGAACTTGAAATCTTTGTTTTTAATCTCAGCAAATTGATATCGCTTGCAGTATACAGAACTATTTTCATGATTTTCTCATTTGTATTCGTCACTTAATTCCTATTGATTATTCAATTGTAGGAAAAATGGGAGACATTATCTAGTTTAAGCCCTCATAATTTCACTTTTCCAGGTGTTCCTTAAGAATATATAAGAGTAAACCAATTGTGATGGCTCATACTTATAATCCCTGCAACTTGAAAGGTTTAGGAGGAGTTGCTGAGGCCGGGAGTTCAAGACCAGCCGGGGCAACTTTAAAAAAAAAAAAAAAAAGTTTAGGGATGAAGAAAATGGCAGAGACATAGGTTTTATACTTCAAAATTCCCTCCCAAAAAACATCAGAGCGATTATTGTAGCAAAACAGAAATCTAAAATACAATATCTATAGCAAAACTAGATGAAAATATATTTTCAATATTCTCACAGTCAGCACTATTGGGCAAATCACAGCTGGCAGCAAAAGCACATATGATTTCACTAAGTTGTAGAAGGAAAAGGCAAGAAAAAACACTGAAAAAAGTAGAAAACCAAAAACCCCAAATTAGAAAATCAGAAATATGATCACAAGGTTGATTCTGGGGAGTTCTGTCTTCAGTCTTAACAGCAACAGTCAAATCTGGGTTTCTCCAGACTTCTGTTAGTGGGCTAAACAAATTAGTGTGTGTTTGGAGCAAAGAAAATGTGAATATAAACTCTTAAGACCAAAGTAAATTGAAAATTTAAAGGCTTTATTTCCTAGTTTCACCCTTTACAATTTTAAGGGATGATTAATTCAGTAGAAACAAGCAACTCTAGCATCCAGATTTAGGTCTCTCATTGCCATTTCCTCCTCAGTGCAAACAATACTATTAAGAGGTATGTTGGGGCAAGGTGTGTTCAAGATGAGTCTGGTAGACTTCTAATTTTGTAATGAAACACCTCTATCGCTACTTGTATTTCGTCAAGAGGACACAGGCAACAACACGAAGTGATTCCTAATGATCAATAATGAGATGAAGTAAGCATCAGTAAGAACACAGCCAAAAAATATTGAATCACATCAAATACACTAAAATCAATGAATCTGTAATTATATTAAGAAAAGAAAACACTTTGATCAATTTTGGCGTATTCTAGGATACCAATTCATTCTGAAAAGTAACCATTTTAGACCTTTCATTTTTCACAACATAAATTGTACATAATGAGTTTTTTTAAATATAGAAAATGCAACTATTAGAAAACAATAACAGGATTTTAATATCAATTTCAAACTGCTAATAAATTAATCTCAATAATTAAATTACCAAAATTAAAAGAGACAATGGATGTGATTTTTCGTATCATGGAAGTATACAGTTTCACCTGTAAAGTATTCTTGCAAAAATATTTAAAGTTAGATAGTGCATTGCAGTATTACCAACAATTTCCAAAAAAAAAAAAAAAGCATAAAATATGTTAGGAAACAGAAGTGTAATCAGCAAAATTCAGACTGAGAAATTAGAGAACAAGACTGTTCCCTCAACAAATAAATACAAAGACAAAAAGGTGAGATGAAGATTAAATTGCTAGATTAAGTGATAGGATTTAGACTTAGTAACAGATTATAATAAATAAGCTTTATTTTATGTTATAATTCAAGCTATGAAAACCTGTTATAGAACATGGGGACATGAATAGATTAGGTAATATGATATTTGCTATTAGCTTCAAAGTCTTCAGGTACAGTCGTGGTAGATAATAAATTGGGGGTATAAATGAAACAAAACATCACTTAAAGGGTGTTGAACCCTGGTAATGAGTGCCTAGACATGAATTGTACTAGAGTCTCTATCCTTGTATATTATTTTAATTTACCATTAATAGTTTAAAAAACTCAAAATGTACAGTTACTGATAATTGATCAGAACTAAGTATAAAACCTAATGTGAATTCAGACATGTCTATGGCTGAAAATTATTTTCAAGGTTTTTATCTACTGTGATATTAAGTCTTATAAACCTATTTCCATGATTAAAAGAGCACTATGTAAACTAAGATTTATAGTTCTTACTGAGTATTAGTTGTTAAGAACATTTCGGCAGTGATCCAAAGCCTTTTTGAAGACAAAGAGGAATTATAATCAGTTATTGAGATGCTAAGAGATTCTTATGGGAAACCTGAGAAAGCTCATACACCTCAAAATATTCAAAGGACTGATGTATATTTATTATGTGTAAATTAAAACATTTTTCCTTTCAACATAGCATTATTTGGCAATATTTTAACTTAATAGCTCCAATTAGAATCACTTGATTTAAATATGTGCTCATAATCACTCAATTCTGAGTGAATGTAATTACAAATGAATAGGAGTAACTATAGCTATATTTGAAAGGTACTTTTTAATATATTGCTACCTCTTTTGGGTTTATTTTTCTCATTTTAAAAAGCAGTGATCCACAAAAATATCCATACATAAACTCTCATTTCATCAATCACAGAAAATTTCAGTTAATTTCTCACTTTCAGCACACTTTCAATACCCAGCTTCGTTGGGAAAAGCTGCAATAGTTTATATAGAGTAGAGCTCTGGAAGCAGAAAACACATTTTGCAACATAATGCAGCACTTTAAAAACTTCTCCTTTGATTGTATTCATATATAAATAAATTTAATTTACTTTCTTGCATGTTTAGTAAAATATGTCAATGGCCAATCTATTTAATGTTAAAAGCTAATTGGAAAGATCAAACTTCTAATTTCCTGACTGCATGAAACATAATTCCACTGAAGGCCATTGGTTGAATACTCCCCCAGTGTCTTACATAATTTGCCTTATTATATGCATCTATTTACATTGATTTTGCATCTGTCTCTGTGCTAATTAAAAAAAAAAAGAAGACTGACTTACTCACTACTGAGTACAAAGGCACTTGATTTTTCTATGCATTTGAGGACATAAGGTACTGTTAGTTATCAGCCCTTCAACAAATTGAGATCCTGAAAATCATTTTTTCTCATCATTTTGTAATTTGCCAAATTTAGTGCTGTTTTGCTTATTTTCACCTAATTAAAGTCCGGTATCAGAAATTTGTCTAAATTAAGACAAATTGGCTGGGCATGGGGCTCATGCATATAATCCTTGGAATTTGGGAGGCCAAACCAAGAGGATCACTTGAGCCTAGGAGTTCCAGACTACCCTGGACAACATAATGAGACTTCTACATTAAAAAAAAAAAAAAAAAAAAAAAAAAAAAAAAGGAGCTGGGCATGGTGGCCTGTGCCTGTAGTTCCAGCTAAATGCTGAGGCTGAGGTTGGAGAATTCTTGAGCCTGGGAAGTTGAGGCTGCAGTGAGCCAAAATGAGGCCACTGCACTGTAGTCTGAGTGAGACAGAGGGTTCCACTCTGTTATCTTATTTTTAATAAAAGTAAATTAACCCAAGTTGATCTGAATATATCATTGCTACTTAATTAATTTACCCCATCTCAAAGTGTATCATTTCCATTTATTGTTAATGCTTATTTTGGGCCTTTTGTCCCCACCTTCCTGGGTTAAAGGTATCCTGATGTCATGCGGTCATTTCTTTGCCCTTTCCAAATTATACATTCTAAAGCACTCTTAAAGTAGTCTATATGCAATATTAAGCTTTTCTATAATATCAAGATTGTATTCTTTTTAATTGTCACGAGTAACCCAAGATCATATGAAATGTGGTTTTAGAATGATTTCAATCCTGGAAGCTAGACGTATTTCTCTATTCAATCCAGATTTTCTGCTAAAATGTTACATGGACCATTAGATTCTACATGCTAGACTAGCAAATAGAGATGCTTTTTGACTCTATTATCATGCCTCCATATTGTACTGCAAATTTCTTTACGTAAATGGAACAGTCACATGTTTTCATCTTGTACGAATCACCATTTTATTCACTCTCCATTCTGGTCCAGCTGCTCCTCAATAATAATGCCCAAGTTAATCTTGTCATTCTCATCCTGTTCAAAAGTCATTTATATTTTGTTTTCATTAAATCTGTAAAATTGCCTATTTTAAAATAAATCAAGTGGGTCTTTACATAACAAATATGCACATATCCTATGTATGTTCCTAAATAAATTTAAAAGTAAATTGAACTTAATACATTTCAAATAAGGAAGCACTACTTTCCAAATATTTATATTTCTTTGTGAACTATTACTTCAGGTTTCTCAAATTAATCATAATTAAAAAATTCAGGATAGAATCAAATTATTAGAAGAGATAACAGAATTTACAATAAATTTAAGTAATGAAATGTCATATTTATCTAATTTATATTATAAATTTATAATTACAGAAAGACAGTCTTTACATTTTCAGAAACTCAATAGTAGATTCTTAAACTTTCTTCTACACTGATTCAGTAGGTTGTTTGTTCATAGTATCTATGATACATACTGCTTTAATATGGATGATTTAGGGTGACTATTATAGCTTTTTTTTAATTTTCAAAATTTTAAATTTGACTAACAAATTGTTGACAAATGAAGTAATTATTATTTTTTGTCTTCTGGGACTGCATTGAAAACCAAATAAAATAAAACCAAGACACTCCCTCAATCCTGGATGGCTTTAGTTCAACCAATAATATCTGTAGGCACATAAATTGCTCTACTTAAAAGGAAAAAAAGAGAAGTTCAAAACTAAATAGTGTAATAGTTCAGAGGAAAAAGGCTAAGTGTTCAGCAATTTGATAATGCTTAAGGAAATTTTGAAGATTCACTATAATGATGTACCATTCAGTTTTTCTTTCATCAAAGATACATTGAACAGATTCCATGGATCAGCCACTAAAATATAGGCTGAGGAAAACAAAATCAATGACTAATACACAATTTCTGATTTCAGGAGCATCAAAGCCCAATGGAGAAAACAAATACCTACATATGATGCCAGTAAATTTTATAGTTGTGACAGTCCCATACAAAATGTGTTATTAGAAAATTGACTCTTTTTACAAGTCTCAATGTTTTCAGAAATAGTTACTGAATAATTGTAAACAAGAAAATTAAATTACAAAAGCGTTACACAATAAGATTTCAATGAAGAAAAATTGTAATAGGGGAAAAACCTTATTAAAAATCAGCAATAATTATATCCATGAGGCTGCATTAATAGAACATTCTGAATATACCTGTTTGAAATTTGTATTCTCATGGTTGTATTTATATATACTTTTTTGCATTAGAAAATCAAAATTACGGGCTGGGTGCGGTGGCTGAAGCCTGTAATCCCAGCACTTTGGGAGGCCAAGACGGGCAGATCATGAGGTCAGGAGATCCAGACCATCCTGGCTAACACGGTGAAACCCTGTCTCTACTAAAAAACACAAAAAACTAGCCGGGCGAGGTGGCGGGCGCCTGTAGACCCAGCTACTCAGGAGGCTGAGGCAGGAGAATGGCGTGAACCCAGGAGGCGGAGCTTGCAGTGAGCTGAGATCCAACCACTGCACTCCAGCCTGGGCGACAGAGCAAGACTCCATCTCAAAAAAAAAAAAAAAAGAAAAAATCAAAATTACAAGTCATAGAAAAAATCGATGCAGGCTTTAGATGCATATGATGAAGCAGGAGGACATGTAGGCTACAGTTGCTATAGTATGGTAAAAAAAAAAAAAACAAGGCTGTAAGATTAAAATTAGGGAAATGATTTTAGTTAGTTTTTAGCGACACAGAAAGGACATAAGTATGGCTTCATAGCATCCAGTTTAAATTTTTGAAGTGATGTTATTCAAGTCATAAAAAAGGAGCCCCAAATTATTAGAAATACTTTCTCAAAAACTGCATTTGAGGTGCCTGATGAATATCCAAGTTATGACTTCCCAGAGACAGTTGATTGTAAAGCATCAGAGCTCAGAAGAGATAAATGGTCCAGAAGCATAATTTGAATGTGTATGTATGTCTATTATTTGAAATCCTATTTATATACAATATGTTTCTAATAAAGCTGTGTAGGAACTAAAAGCAGAAACTCAAGAAAGAAAGATAAGGAAAAGAGGCCGGATAAGAGTATTCAAAGAGTAATGGGAAAAAATATCCAGAAATACTGGTAGAAAAGAAGATAGAATATGACAGAAGATGTGCCTAAAGAACCAAAACATGTAAAAGTTTTAAATTGAGAAAGTGCTTTTATGATTATAATGGTAAATTCAACAAGACATTTCTTTATTGGTATTTTAATGACCCATGCAATTTTATAAAAATGATAAGACCTATATTACTGCTAGAAAGTCTGTTAAGTGCAGTTCAGAAAGAACCATCTTTAGGGAGATAAGCACACATTTACTTACAAGTTTTCCCCTTAAGAATACTGCAACAACCAGGGGAAATGCTGTAACAACACCAAACATGCATCCAGATTTCATGCAGAAAGAACAAATAGAACTATTCTCAGTAGCATGTCTTTCACAACAGTGACTTATGGTAGTTAAGTTACTAGGCTTTTGGCTGTTCGCATCAGCACCCCCAAGCAAAAGCCATGCTATTGGACAAGGGCTTCTTGATGAAACATAGCTTCTTCCAAAATATGATGCTATAAAAAGGCAGAAGAGGGTAATTGGGATAGTAGTTGGATCAAACTGAAATTGGTTCACAAAAAACATGGCCTCTGACAGAGCATTCTCACCAAAGAAAGAATACAGTATATGAATATGAAATTTATTTAAATGACTTCCTTGGGCTCTGAGTGCCTGCCAACTTGCTCTGAGTTCTGCATAATTGAACTGGCTTTCAAAATTTACCTTCACCAAACTCTTTCTCCTTAGTGTTTTAGAGGATGATGCTAACGAAAACCAGTTGGGTAGTTCCATTGTTTTAGAAAAAATCTACACTTTTCCTGTAAACGCTAGAGTTGGACTGATCTCTCTTCTTTCAACCGTGAATAAAAGGAAAGTAATCCTTCCTAAAAAGTGTATAAAATGTGTAGAAATTAGGAGCACAAAACTTTTGGAAAAGTATATGATAGAATAGTTACATATATATACACATATATATTTATTTAGATAGAGCCTGCTTTGAATCCTTATTCACATTTAAAAATGTATGCAATTTGGGAATCAAAATCTTGAAAGATTAACTTATTACCAGAGCAAAATACAGATGGAGTTTAAGAGAGTGAAATAAATCATTGTGAGCTTTAAAAGTGAAACAATAAGAAAATCTGCATTAGATACAGTAAAGGCAGAATTAACACTGAAGAAATGTAGTCATTGTTGAAGGCTTGTTAAATGAATCTCTCCAGGATACAGAAGCAAAAAGAGAGATTAGAACAATAGGTACAGTTGACAGGACATACGGATCTCAAATGTGGATAATTAATGTTCAGTAAAGACTACAGGATAAAATCACAAGGACTTTATTTAAAAATATTTTAAAGGTATAAAATTTTACTAAAATTAGAAACAATATTAATATTGCAGATATAAAAGAAACCATTCTTTCAAAATTGAGGGAAAGAAAACAACTTTGAGGGATACCATTTTTAGTGTTAAGGATAAAAGAAGTTTATGTTGCTCAGGCAAAAATTAATTTATTTACAAAATTATAAAAAGCAAATTTTAGATCCACATCATTAAATTTTAAAAATAAACAATACAGCAACATTTGCAGAAGAATGAAAGTAAAGCAAGTGTGTAAAATACTTTTTCAAAGAGATAAATAAGCAAAGTGCTCAGTTTGGCATATAGTAAGCAAAAATAAATGTTCAATGAAGAAAGAGAAGAAGTAAAATGACCCCAAAAGGAAAAAAGAAGTGGAGATTAATATGAATACAAAATTCACTGTAAAAAATAAAATCTAGTCGTTAGTACTAGAACTGATGAAACAAATATTCTGCATATCCTTAAATAATATGGCAGAATGTCAAATTTATGAGTAAATAGTTAAAAAAAAAAAGCATACTTACATTAACATTAATACATTTAGTACTAACAAGCAATTGTACGTCTAGAAGCAGGAAGATAGAGCATTAGGGGCCGGGCACGGTGGCTCACGCCCGTAATCCTAGCACCTTGGGAGGCCAAGGCGGGTGGAGCACGAGATCAGGAGATCAAGACCATCCTGGCTAACATGGGGAAACCTCATCTCTACTGAAAATATAAAAAATTGGCCGGGCATGGTGGCGGGCACCTGTAGTCCCAGCTCCTGGGTAAGAGGAAAGCACACTGCAGCTGGAGGTGTTGAGGAGTTAGCAAAAAAAAAAAAAAAGAAAAAAGAAAAAAAGAAAAAGTACCATTTGCATAAAACTGTCCTATGTTTAACCCATTATGATCTCGTACAAATGGGTGAGGGGTAAGATGAATAAGAAATCCCCACCTTGGACAGTCAGCAGGCAAGCAAGCAGCAAGTGGCAAGAGAGAGGAGTCTACCACTGAGTGAGAGGCAAGACGATGGAGAGAGACCCTCTTTTAGGGGCAGAGATAGAGGAAAAGTCTAAGGCTGCTGATGGCAGAGAAGAAATACTAAGAAAAACTCTCCAGTATACTAGCCTTAACTAAGGTAATGCCAGAAGAGTGTGAAGCCTACACTGAAGGTAACCATAACAACAATAAAGTTCCAACCTAGCTCATCTTTTGACAGAGTTCATCTAACCCCAACACTTGCATCCAAGCAAAGACAGATAACTATTTCAAGGCATATTCTTTCTATATCTCAGCTTCTAATGTTCTAGATACTATGCTCAGAAAGCAATTTAAGAAATCTAACTCAAATAGGCCAGAATAAAACAACGTTTTGTCAAGAGGTGAGATGATTAACAACAATATTCAGAGACTATCCCAATGAGACTCTATAGGGAAGAACCAATTAAATGGCTAAGTTAAATATGCTAAAGGATCTAATGGAAAAACAATCAGCATATGTTTATCAACTGGTAAGTTTAATGGAAAATTATGTAAAACAATAGAAATAATACAGTGTTAAAAGAAAAACACTGTCACAGATGAACAGTGTCTAAGGAGCTCATCAGTGGATGGTTGAAGTCATGAAGTCAGAAAGAGCATCAGTGAACTTGAAGATAAGTCAGTAGAAATTATACAAAGTCAAATAAACGATTACAAAAAGATAGAGGTAAAGAACAATAATAAAACAAGCATCCGAGAAAAGTGGACCAAAAGCACATAGTATAACATAACTCTAATTAAAATACCAGAAGGAAAAGAGACCAGGAAGAGGGAAGACGGAAACAGGAAAACATAATGGATGAAACATTTTTATAAACACTAAAAAATATTGAACACCACATATTTAACAGTCTCAGAATATCATAATATAGATGCCTCAGATCCAGATAAACAAATAAGAAACACATACACACATATCTAGACATTACATTCAAACTGATGAAAACCAAAGTTAAAAAAACCATCTTGAAATCAAACTGAATGGAGGAAAAAGAACTTGTTACATACGGAGAAAGAAAGATAAGAAGAATAAAATTCTCATCAGAATTTATGATGTTCCACAAGACAGTGGAGTAACATCTTTAATGTCTAAAAGGGAAAAATGTTTAACCAGCAGAAGTTAATGTCAAAAATAAGGAAGGAATAAAAATGTTAAAGCAAAGAAAGACATTGAATTCATTACCTGCAATCCTACATTTCAGTTAGGAAAGATAAGATCCACATATGTAATATACAGACGGTGATTAGTGGTCACAGTACCATATTGTATACTTTAAATTTGCTAAACGGTAGATCCTATGTGTTTTCACCAAAATAAAAAAAAAAGTGTGTGAGATGATGGATAAGTTAATAAGCTGGATTGTGGTGATTTTATATATATATATTATATATATATATAATTTTTAGTTGCATATAATTATTTTAAATCTTAAGTATACACAATAAAAAGTAAAGCATATGAGGAGCTCTGAAGAAAAAAGAAATACTAAAGAAATTTTTAAAGCAAAAATAGTGTTGTAAGATAGAGAAGTGTACATCAACATCAAGAAATGAGATCCATGAAAATGGTTAAAGGTAAATTATAAAAGATTATTTCTATTTTAATTGTATTAAGAAATAAATGACTATCGAAATCAAAAAATACTATTGAGTTTTTACTATTTTGGATTAATAGCATATTCAAAAGTGAAATATATAAAATCAACAGTATAATACACAGGATGGAGTATTTAAGTGTATACTGGTTTTTTAACATTACGAATGAAGTGGTATTAATATTACTTGAAGATGAACTGTGATTAAAGTATGTTTCAACCTTAGTGCAATCACTAAACAGCAGTGAAAGAGGTATAAGTCTTAAGCTAATCATGGATATAATATAGAATCATACAAACTATCCAAACCAGGCATAAAAACAGAAGGAGATAACAATCAAGCCAGATGAGCTAGTAGAAACAATTTAGCAAGATAGTGTATGTTAACCCAAACATAGAGCTGATCATATGGAATAGAAATGAACTAAACACACACATACAACCATCACCACCCAGGACTGTCAGATTGGACAAACAGCAAAGCACAACCATATGCTGCCATGAACTGAGGCCTTCTGCTGCAACTCAATTCCAGCTCAGGGTCTCTCATCTTAATCCCACCTTTCTCTCACCACAAACCTCTTTCATATAAATCTCTGTCTCAGAATACATTTCCCGATAAATAAAAATCCAAGACAGTATTAATTAGTGTGAATAAAAATAGGCTGAAAACTTCACAAACTCTTAGAACGGGGACCTATAAATTATGTTCTAATGAACACTTGTTCTAAACAATGTAAATACATGTTACCCTCGTAAAAGTAAAAAATAAAATAAAATAAACTACATAGGAAATGCCTTAGAAATTCAGGCTTAAACAAAGTAAAGTTACTTTTTTTACAGAAAATAAAAAAACCATTCCAGTGATGAAATTAATGAGAATAATGTAAGGAGTCGAAGCAGAGTGGTTACATGAAGCCAGACTCATTAGATTTGAATTCTGGATCCACCATTTATTATAAGTATGAAACCCTAGGCAAGCTACTTGATACTCCACTAATGACTAAATCTCCTAATTTAAAAATCAGGATAACAATAGAAGCCTTATTTCCTATTGTGGTTATGAAAATTAAATAAGAATATAAGTGAAATACTTTAAAGATAGTAAGCACTATATGAAAACTGCTATTCCTTCCTGTATGCTTCTGATTATAACTTTTCTTCATGGATCACTCCATTAGTGTAATTTTGCAGAATAATATGAGAAAGGATGATATTAGAATGAAAGATCTGCTATTTTGTTTTTTATGTATGCTAAATTGAGAAAACAAGAAAATAAATTGTATGTTTTGTCTCTTACACCATAGCAAGTAAATGACTCTAATTTTCCCGTGATATAAGATCTATATTGACTCAATACATTAAATTTTTTTTTAATTTATATTTCCCTTTGCTTTGATGTCTAATTACTTAGATGGAAACAGAAACCTCTGTATGAGATCCACAGTGGAACAGAATACAGCTCTGTAATACCCATTTTCAGTGCACACTGCTCTGTGAGGTATTACATTAGTTTAAGCTTGCTAGATTAGGAAAATAATTACTACTACCATTGTAACCTATTTAACTTGTCTTTTAAGAGATGAGATGCATTTAAACACACAGGTACACCCCCACACATTCTAAGACATTTTTTTATGAGGCCTTTCAGAATAAATCACTTTAAATAGTGATTCAGTTATACAGACAGTAAAATATAAAATTATCACCTGTTATCACCCACCCCAGCAAACACACACGCATATACAATCACACGTAATCACAATGGCACACATAGACACACATATACATACATGCACACACAGCCTCATTCACACCCATACTCTCAAACGTACCTCATTCATACATACTTCCTTTCACATATGTAGACACATTCACAAATACATTCACACACTCTTACAGTACATTCATACTGTAACTGTATTATATGTATTTCTAATGTTACTAAATGTGGATAAATGTATCTGGGAGTTTAGGAGCACTGTGTGGATAAGATGTTCTGATTGCTCTGAAAAGTAAACACTGGGTCTCTACATTGGAGTGAAGATCAAGGGAAACACAGACATTGTATATTTAATAATTAACATTTCATCAGGTTTTTGGATCAATTAAACCTCACCACGACTGGGCAGGAGTTTCTTCAGAGTCATTTCATGTTCTTAAATCTGGTGGCACAACCTCAACCATTAGATAGTATTCAATTCTGGCATAGGTTTTATTTTACTTTAATATTTTTTTTTCTTGTTGTCCTGCTGTATCTGAATACTTACAGTAATTGATTGCAGCAGTGGAATTGTCACGTTTTGTAGATGTTATTAAGATGGCATCAAGAAAAATTTACATGAACTGAAAACATTTGGATTTGTCTGCCACTACCTCTCTAAGAAACTAGCCCCCTAATGACCATGTTCTAGACCTTTTCTGTTTGCACCAGCTGACTTCTCATGATTGCCCTTTCACTACTCAGACTAAAGTCAAGTGATATTTAAAACATGCTTCTCAAGTGCCACAGCTTCCACTGCCACATTGTCCTCTAATGTCTCTACCAAAGCTAAAAATTTAATTTTTCAGGGCTTCGATTTCTTTTCTGAGACTGACTTGTTTAATATTGGCCTATATGAATTCTTTATGATTACCAAAAATGTCATTAAAAAGTCATCCTTTGAAACTGGCAGATTTGTTGCTTTTTTTCTAACTCTTAAAATACAAAACACAGGATATCTACGTACTTGAGTCTAATATGAACAGAAATATTACATTAAAACTTCTGTATACTTTGTAACATATATCAAAATTTACCTCTGGAAAGAGAATTTATTATATATATTCTCAATTATTTAGTATTTATAATCTGAGCATAATTATTAGAAATCATTACTTAAAAGCTCTCCATTGTGAAACTAGAGCTATAATTCAAAAGCGACTTTTAGATTTTTGTTGTTGTTGTTGTTGTTACAGTGTCTCACTCTGTTGCCCAGCCTGGAGTACAGCAGGCCCACTGGATCTCCAGGGCTCAAGTGACCCTCCCATCTCAGCCTCTGGAGTAGCTGGGACTACAGGTGCATGCCATCACACCCCACTAATTTTTGTAGTTTTTTTGTGGAGACAGTGTTTCTCCATGTTGCACAGAATGGTCTACAGTGGCTGGGCTGAAGCAATCAGCCCACCTCAAAGTACTGTAGACTACAGGTGGAAGCCACTGCTCCCAGCCACTTTTAGATCTTAATCAAATGTGATGCTTTTCAAAAAAGGGCATACTACAAGATCTCACTTCTAAATATGCTGTTTAATAAGTCTAGATGTGGCCATAATGACTTATATTTTTAGAAGTGCCTAAGAAAAAATGATGTATCTGTAATGGGAAAAAAAGGTGAACAGAAAAATTCAAATATTTTCCCTACATTCTCAATATGTTAGTGATATATCAACATATTTTGACCTTAATGGCGCTTCTCTACTATATTTTTGCATGCAGAATCTCTGTCATCTCTACTGAAACAAAATTACCTTAACACAGACCACTCGGAAGAGTATACACTCCAATATTATATTCTAATTTATTAAAGCTAATTTGTCGTATCTACTTATCATGAATAATGTCTGTAATAATAGGAAGTTTGGGGAGAGAGAAAGAATAACATTTTTCTCTTAAGATAGTCATTAGAATGGAAAAGAAATTTTAAAAATATATTTCTAAAGTATTTTAAAATGTTTCTCATGCAAATATAAATATATTTGTCAGATATTTTATTGAAATTAATAAAGAAGCCAGTAGGATAATAGAATAGACTCAAAAAACATTTTACAAACTGACTGTTTTTAGGCATTAGTAGGATAAACCTACTAGCCTAGTTACAAAGCTAGGTAATATCCAAAGGCATCATAAAGTGTACATTTGGGGGCTTATTTTTTCCTTCGGACAGAAATTATTTTTATCTAGAGAATCTACTTTTCACCAAAAGCCTACAAGTTAACATATAGCTTCACTAAGTGTCGGAACTGTAACCCATAGTATATAGTAATTAGAATTAAAATAAAAATCCCTCTACATAGTCTTTTACCCTTATGTGACATCAGAAAAATAGTTTACCCACTTTTTCATTATTGTCAAATTTAAGATAAAATTTTCTCTGAAGTTCTTTTATAGCATAGTATTTTTAAGCAACAAGTTTGGGAAGCAAGAAGTTTGGGAAATAATGATTTCATCTGGAATCCAGGCTTAGAAAGGGATCACGGAAATAAGCATCCTCAATTTACCAAAGAATAATTTGATTTTGGAGTTGAAACAAATAGTGAATGTTCTCAGAGAGTATGTATGGTAGACTTTGGCCTCACACAGGTATTGCTTAAATCTGTTATCACCACAGCACCACACAGTCCCTAGATATTTTTCAAAAATGAAGTAACCAGAACACAGTAATTTGAACAAATAGGTCAAAGAGTAGAGCCAATCAAACTGTAAGATCATCTTCCCTCCATTCTTGCCATCATCATCCTGTATCTTGGCACACCATGAAGACACATAGGTGATTCATGCAGCCAGAGGTGGCAGTCATTGTCCCTTCACACCGAATCCAGATCTACTTCTAGAATTTTTCATTATTCCAAAAATTCCATTAGTCTGGAGGCCTTTTTCGATGCTCCATTTCCTCATATTAATGTTTTTTTGTAGAAATAGATAAACTAATTTTATCTGAGAGGTTGACACAGAACTTTTAATTTCCTGCTCTTTTCAAATTGGAAATGTAATTTCACACTAGCTTTATATGAATAGCAAAATGGTGTAAAAATGATTTACATTTAAGGAATGAATACAAATAACTTGGAGAGTAATTTCTTAGAAAAAATATTTTCCTGGTAGATAATCCTAAAATTACACCATAGAGGTTCTACTTTTTGATATTAGCCATAAACATTCAACATTTTAAATCCACATGTATATTAGTAATCAAGCAAATTATAAACATTATTTCCAAAATACCCATTTGCCGTAAGTCATTACTGATGTCCTTTTTTTAAATTCCAGATTCTAAATTTATAAATTCTTAACATTATTTGTTATTTATCTTTTGCTCGCTAAGCTCTAGCTTGCTAAATGTGAACTATGTTAGAATCTAGAGAAGTGTCACAAGGGTTTCAAAAATGTACTACTGTGTCTTATATCATTACCTTAGAGGACACACTACCCCTTTTCAGTGAAATTCATCACTATATGTTAAAACATGTAAATTATCTCTTTACAACAGTAATTGTATGTATTCTCCACTAACCCATGGCAATGCAGTAAAGAAAGTTTAACTGATGTGGGGCCAGCCATGCCATGCCATGCCATGCCATGTGGGAGATAAAGTTACTGCTCAAATCAACCTCTCTGAGCATTTGGGGCTATAGTTTTACAAAGGTAGTTTGAAGGAAGGGGGGGTAGGGGTGGCTAGGCAATGGGTGCTTGCTGCTGATTGGTTGGGTGTGCTATCATAGGAGTATGGTAAACAGTCCTTTTGCAAGCCCAGTCGCTTCTGGGTGAGGCCACAAGAGTGGTCGGTAGGTCTAGGTGGAGCCATTATCAGTGGGTCCAGTTGGAGCCCTTGGTCATCAGATGTTGCAAAAAACCTTAAACCATGTCTCAAAAGGCCAATGTTAGGTTCTACAATAGTGAGGTTATCTGCAGGAGTAATTGAGAAAGTTGTGTATCTTGTGACCTCTGGAATAATGGCTGACAATTATGTATGTCTACACCTTAGCAGAATTCAGGCTCCTCTAGCTTTCTAGCCTAGTGGTCTCTCATTAGCTTTACAAAGGCAGTTGAGGTTTGGGGAAGTGCTATTATCATTTAAACTATAAAGTAAGTGTTTCCCAAAGTTAGTTTGGCCTATACCCACAAATAGTTAAGGGCAGCCTGGAAGTTAAATGCTAGGTGAGGGTCGGCTAGATCAGCGGTCTCCCACTGCCCCAGTTTTCTCAGTGATACAATTTTTGCAAAGTGGTTTCAGATTGAGAGCTCCTTCATAGCTTTATTCCCAATGAAAATACATTATTCTACCTGTCTGGTGGTTTCCTGGAAGAAAGAGCCCGTTCAAAAGACTTATCTTTTTTGCGACCTCAATCAAAATTGCTCAATACAAAAACTTCACAAGGAAGCATTTGTCACATGTTCTTAACATTGCTGCTTTCTCTGGTGATTGGTAACAGTTGGGGGAAACAATAGACTAAACAAAAACATAAAAGAAGCAGCAAGGAAAGAGATGTCCTTAAGGGCTTGGAAAATGTTTAACATATTCGTGGAAATCAAGATGGCCATACACATGCTTTGGGCTGTACAAGTTCTCATGAAAGACCTTTTGGGTCTTAAGTTCACATCTCTGGCTTACCTTGAGATTTCATGCAACCAGGTGTTTGGACGAAGGGAGGCAAGATGGTGCACTTCCGGGTTCTTCTTCACCAACTTTTCCCGCCCGCGCGAAAATGCAGCCGGCGCCCGGAAAGGTGCAGACCAACTGGGCATGTGCCAGGTGACGTCAATCCAAAGAGACCAAGATTTACCTGGTCGCACCTGCGGAACGCCCCCTGAAACGCCCGTGCCCCGCCTATTGCCCTCCCACTCCTAGAAAAGCTGCTCCGGAGGGACGCCACACATGGTGTTCCTCAGTCCTCCACTCCTGTCGGGGTGTCAGGACTGCAGGAACTCCGTCCAAGAGCCCCACCGGGGGACTCTGTCGGCCTTCTTTGCCGGAGGCGGACAGACCTCTTCCCCACACCTTAGGTGACCAAAATAAACTTGCAGTTTTGCTCCTACCCTTGCCTAGTCGCTGGTTCTTTTGTGCCCCCTCTGGTGGTCTTAGAAAAACAAATCACCAGGAAGTGAGGAAATCTGTGTCCAATGAATGATTAAGTGACCATGAAACTAAACAGGTGAAGACTTTAGTGGTTACTCATTTCAAAGATGCAGACTTTACAGGATAAGTTCAAAAGTGTCACTTAAAACTACTACAACAGGTAGTAACGACAGACCCTTAAAGAGGGGGAATCTAATTTCCGGAGATTCCATATTGTATTGATTTAAATACTGTTTTTACCAAAAAAAATAGAAGACATAATAAAAATATAAAGAAACAAAACACTATGATCCATACACAGGGGAAAAAATCAATATAAACTATAAACCATTTATGAGGAAGGCCAAAAGATGGATTTACTAGATAGACAATGACTAGAAATCAGCAATTTTACATGTGTTTGAGGAGCTAAATAATGCAATTTATAAACAAAGTAAGAGGCTATTATCTCAAAAAATGGAGAATAATAATAAAGAAAATTATTAAAACAATCCAAGTAGAAATTGAGCTGAAAAGTTCAGTAACTGAAGGAAAAAAAATCACTAGAGAGCATACAGTAGATATGAACAGGTAGAGAAAGAGTCAGTGAACTTGAAAATAGGGCAATTAACATTATGCAGTTTGAAAAATTTTTTAAAGGAAAATATAATTAGGGACACTAAACAGAAAAGTCATAATTCCAGATTTTAAAAGCTACTGTAAAGCTACAGTAATCAAGATTGTGTGGTACTGTCATGGTTCTAGTCTAATACTGTTAATTACAAAAGATTTCCAATCCAGACCCCAAGAGAGAGTTCTTGGATCTCCCACAAGAAAGAATTCAGGGCAAGTCCATAGAAGAAAGTGAAAACAAGTTTATTAGGAAAGTAAAGGAATGAAAAAATGGCTACTCCATAGGCATAGCATCCCTGAGGGCTGCTGTTTGCCCATTTTTATGGTTATTTCTTGATTATATTGTAAATGAGGGGTGGATTATTCCTGAGTTTTCAGGGAAGGGGTAGGCAGTTCCTGGAAGGGAGGGTTTCTCCCCTTTCTAGACCACATAGGATAACTTCCTGACGTTGCCATCACATCTATAAACTGTCAATGATGCTGGTGGGAGTGTCTTTTAACATGCTTATTTTATAAGAGGCACAGAACACATGAGGTGATGTGAAAAAATATACATGATCACATGCAGATGAGAAAACAATTTGTAAATTCAGGATATCCTTAGTGTATGCTTATATTTTTGGCATAGCAAATATTTCAATATTTGAAAGGTAATTGCATTTGTCATATTACTCAATGCAGCAAAGCATACATGTAAATCTATCTGTTCTAAAAATTGAAGGGCTTGGTTATTAAGACATGATAATGAATTTCCATATTTAAGTACAAAATACTAGAACTGAATCATACAGTAAAATTTTTTAGGGAGATGGCTTTACAACTCCTCATGCAAATTTTAATACAGAATTCCCAGAGCACAAATCTGAAGGCTATTTTGTCTATTAATGTGTTATGCTTATCTCACTGAATGGTTACTTTCAAATATCACTGTCGCCTTATTAATTTTTGTGTTATTAAGTCCTATCCAATTTTGATTATTTCTGGGGATTATTTTCTTTGGTATTGTGATTTTATTCATAATAAAATTTAGAAGAAATAGAACTCAAATGATCATGATTAAAAATAAGCCTACAATATAAATTTTCTGTGCCTTGACAATCTCTAAAACAGTAGCTAAATGCATGTTAGGTTTTGTCTTGTTTTGTATTCAGAGGTGAAAAATAATGCATTTAAGTAGGAGAAATAGGCATCTTTATAGCCTCAGAGTTCTTGCAGCATAGTAACCTGTAACTTGTCATAGAGTTTGCTGTCTGTGATAAATAGTGGATTTCTGATCTGGTATTCAGTAGACGTACTGCATGCTTCATACCCATTAACATATCTTCTGCATTTTAACTTATAGTGGAAAACTGTAATCATAAGGATAAAACAATAACCTAGGTGTTTGGGAGATCTTTTAAGAGCTACTAAAAATAATACAATGTGAAGCTAAATATAGGCATATTAACTCAAAGTGTGTGAGACTATCTGATGAGGTTGAGGAAGCAGCATCATTTTTTGCTTCTGGCTTGGTTAGTAGTGGAACAAGAAGCGGAAATACTTACTTTACAATAGAAATAAAGTAAAAATCTCAGTTAAATTAATGTAATACAACATTATTCCCCCATCACCTTGTTAATTTAATATTTTAAAAATGATTTCCGTATTGGAAGAACTTTGTGATCATTTCAGCAACTTTATGAAGATATAAATGACATATTGACAGGATTCTTGTCATTTGTAAAAGGTTAGTCTCCATAGAACCCTTAGGAAACCACCTATAAATGTTAGAAATAGCAAATGTAATACAATTTTTTTGTGATAAAATCAATGTTATGATCGAGCTGTTTAAATAACACTTGAAGTAGGTGGGTTATGATGTATTCATGGCCAAGTTCAAGAACCAGACCACATAAAACCAGTCCCAAAAATGGCACAGAGATTGTAATAAGAAAACTCGGTCATAAAGATATGAATTTCTTAAGTGAGTGGACCCCAAATTTCTGAGAAACATGTACTTTTCCAAGAAGCACATTAAGAAAGACCTGAAGAAGATGCAGGCCAACAATGCCAAGGCTATGTGTTCATGTGTCAAGGGTATCAAGGCCTTCATAAAGCCAAAGAAAGTCAAGTCCAATACCCCAACAGGGATCAACTTGAAGCCCAATCAACTTTTTTGTATTGCGTACCTGAAGCTCAGGAAGTGTGCCCTCATCACTGAGGGTCTCAGGCTCTTGTGGCCAAAGACTCAAACCAAGGCCCAAGCTGTGGCTTGGTCTATGCCTCACTTCCCAGCTCCAGCTCAAAACCGCATGAAAACTCTAAAGTAGAATCCTCTGCTTGCCTGTGTGAAGGACAGAAGAACTGATGTGATGCCTGGGCTGTCTTCTGCATGGTGCTGATGTCCTCTGTCCTATTTGTACAAATAAATATGAGGTAGGGAGGGGAAAAAAAGCTTAATTTTCTGAGTGCTTAAAAAGATATGATATGTTTCAAGAATAAAGGCCCAATAAAATTACTAGCTTAATTATTTGATGAACTTCTGCAAAAATATGTATTTTCTCTGTTGTGAAGTCCAAATCTTCTACCAGCCAACAATGAACAATAAATATTAGACTTTCTGAGTTCTCAGGGGCCAAGCGAGCAGATGCTCATATAATATAAGCAAACAAAATAAAATGTCTGAGAGAAAGCCTCATATCAACTTACCATTCTGCCTCTGAGAGAAGTAAGCACCAGAAGAAAAACATTTTGCCTTTGTGCATGCTTATGTTCTTACCTTATGTATGTAGAGAGCAGAAGCAAGAGCTGCTAGCAAGAGGCTTCCCTGGATCGTCAATCATATTCAGAGTGTGTACCATCTGCATTGGAAAAGTAGATGAAAGGAAGGAGACAGTGCTTTAGAGTTTTCACTCTTTAGCCCTTAATACTCCCCCAATGATCGTATTACTTTAATAATAATGCAGTGTTAATAATGTCATAAAAACTGCAAAGATATGTTCACATTAACTTTTAAATCTTCAATCCCAGCGATAAGCATTTTTCAAAAAGGACCAGATAGTAAATATTTTAGGCTATGTAGGCCACAAGGCAAAATCAGCATATTATGTAAAAATTTGTATAACAAGAGAAACTTCTTACACATACTTTCATATTATATTTCGTTTGTTTTATGTAAATAAATAAAATATAAATTAAATTATGTAAAATAATAAGTAGATAAATATTTGATGTAAATAATATTGAATTTAATTCATCATGGTACAGGTTTATCTACTGTGTATTAAAAAAATGAAACTTTTTTTGGGGGGTAGTGGTTAATATTTGCTTGAATGTATCTCATAGTATTCCCTATCAGTACAAGTGATTGAAATATTTCATAAGTTAATGCTGATAAGAAATGAGATTTCATGGTATTTTATCTTTGAAAATATTTTCACACCAATATGTATGATGTGCTACTGATACTACAGGAGCTCTTTTTTTTTTTTTTTTCTTTTTTTTCCATTTCTGAGACAAAGTCTCGCTCTGTCGCCAGGCTGGAGTGCAGTGGCATGATCTTGGCTCACTGCAACCTCTGCCTTCCAGTTCAAGGGATTCCCCTGCCTCAGCCTCCCAAGTAGCTGAGACTACAGGCATGTGCCACCACGCCCAGCTAATTTTTGTATTTTTAGTAGAGATGGGATTTCACCATGTTGGCCAGGGTGGTCTTGATTTCTTGACCTTGTGATCCACCTGCCTCAGCCTCCAAAAGTGCTGGGATTACAGGCATGAGCCACTGCTCCCAGCCTCATAAGCTCATATTTTTATTGAGTGTATTTATTGTTTGGGATGCATTTATGGAAGTCTACTATATAATTTCTTTGACATTTGTCTCTAATCATGTCATTGCATTACAAAGTAGTCACTTCCAGTTGAAGTTTTGGTAGACCTCCTTAATTCCACAGTTCAGTGGATTCTGTAATATACTCTGAAAATGTAATAAAATAAAAGTACTGAAATTTGTGTTGAAATGGAGATACAATTTTTTATTTTATCATTTGACCACATAGGAAATGTTTTTAAAAGCTTGATGTCACTTAAAATACAAATAATGTTGTGTTATCAAAATGACAATTATTGCAATATCAGTTTCACATAGAAGTACTATTGTACCCTTTAATTTTCCACTGAATTTCACTGAGGAGCAGTACCTATTCTGCATAAAAGTAATCATCAAAGTCATTAAATGTATTCTAATAGTAATTAAGGATGGTTCTTCCATTCAGAAAACAATGTCAGTCTTAGCCCTGAGCTCAAAAAATACAAATAAAATCCCAGTAAAACTTTACCACAGCTAAACCATCAGATTTTGATGTGGTAGAAAAGGTCAAATTACTTCACATATATTTCTAACTCACATGCCTGGCAATAGTTAACTCCAGAAAAATAAAATTCAATAAACTTCTAGTTAAATTATATGTGATAGTATAAAGTATTTTTCTGACAAGTACCTGCTGATAAATAATAAAATGAATTAATGGATACTATAAACCCCCTTTGTTATCACAAGCTTTCTAAATTTTCCCAAGTATTTATGTGCTTTCTGTATGTTTTTACCACTTTCTGTTCTAACACATCTTAGCAGATTCTGCTTCGGGTTGTAATGAATTAAGTCTTTTCTCAGCCACTTGGAAAACACTACCTCTTATACTTGTTTCAGACAATCTATTTATAGACTGTAACTCTTCACTCGCT
Source organism: Rhinopithecus roxellana (assembly GCF_007565055.1). Classification (NCBI taxonomy): domain Eukaryota; kingdom Metazoa; phylum Chordata; class Mammalia; order Primates; family Cercopithecidae; genus Rhinopithecus; species Rhinopithecus roxellana. Next base: position 19,605,575 of record NC_044566.1, on the reverse strand, counting down.
TTCAAGTAGACAGTGGTGCATCTGATAAACAACAACAAAAACCAGTATTAGTAACATCTGTAAGACTATCAAGAGCCAAGGAAAACTAATAAAAATATTTGCCTTGTTTTTTAATTGATTATGAATATCACACTCAGTGTTCTCTTTATGTAGCTGTTCTCTCTAAAGAGCTTGCAGTCTTAAATAACTTTTTTATCTTAAGCTACATTTGTTCAGCTGCCACAATGACATGTAATCCAGTTCATTCACTAAAAGAGTTTTTCTCATTTGTCTTACAAGTAAGTCACTCAAAATATTTATTTGCTTACTGCTTGACTATTAGAATTTTTTTGTGTGAGAAGTAATTCTTCCACGATGATATATTCCATTTTCAGTTTTCGGCTTTTCTGATTATTGTCTTCTTGTAAGATGGGAATATTGTGATCAGCATGTGTGTATGTGCATACTATATTCTGACAATGCAAATGTGCATTATGTTCTTTTTATACTATTACAGTGCCATTGTAAAATAAGCAAAACTGTCTTCTAATTCAGTAAGCAAAACATTGTCATACCATGACTTAAAAACACAACTCTCAAACTTATATTTTCTTGTTGAGTATACACTAGTATAAACAAACATTAAAAAGTCACAGTAAAATGATAAATATGACACCCCAAATGCTGTCCAGGCATAATTGTGTCACTACAAGTTTTTGTGTGCCTGCCGGTGGTGAAAACAATGAATGGAGATTCTGTTGCAGCTATTAAACTCTGTTGCTATACCAAGAAAACAGCCATAGACAATACATCAAGGAAGGAACATGGCTGTGTCCCAATTTTATTTATGAAACATACAATTTGAGTTCCATATACTTTTCATGTGACATAAAGTGTTTTTTAAAAAAATTTAATCAGTTTAAAATGTAAAAATCATTATTAGCTCCCAAACAGAACCATAAGAGGGACTAGGACACATTTACATGGCAGGGAATAATTTGCCAATCTCCATTTCTATTGTAATATTATTTTGTTTCTGTTAAAAGTATAACAACAAAGGAGTAAAGAACAAAGAGAAGGCTTCTGTACAGAAGACAAAAGATACAATATGCAATTCATTTTAGAAGCTTCAGGAATTGACCTCAAGAAATAAAGATACTAACATGGACATTTCAGAATAGTTTTTTATCTTCCGATATACTCTGTAGCAATGATATTTAATTGTAAAATGTTTTGTAATTTTTCCAGGTAATTTCAAATATGTTACTGCATCTGATCTCCAAATTATCAATATAAGACAAAGAGTATATACATTACTTTGGTAAGTAGGAGAGAACCTCACATAGTTATGCTGATACTTACAGATGTTATTGATTCCAGTGAAAATATATTCTAGTCTAAGTAGTTAATGCTAACTACATGAGGGAGAAGACCCATTCTATTCCGTAAGAGTTCCTGTGATATCAATAATCATAGGAATTCTACTTCATCACAGTGGCATTGTACATATACAGGAAGATAATGTGTAGGTCCTATTTTTTTTAACGGTAATCAAATTACTTTTGTTTTCTCTGACCCACTATTTATTTCTTATTCTGATTAAAAATGAATTCTCAGCCTACTTTTTTTTTTTTTTTTGGTTTGTTTTATAATCACTCCTTTCCCCTAGTATATACCATCTCTGAGCTAAGGAAGCTCAGATACATGACCCCACTAATGTTTTTTTTTTTTTTTTTTTTTTTTTTTTTTTTTGAGGCCGAGTCTCGCTCTGTCGCCCGGGCTGGAGTACAGTGGCCGGATCGCAGCTCACTGCAAGCTCCACCTCCCGGGTTTACGCCATTCTGCCTCAGCCTCCGGAGTAGCTGGGACTACAGGCGTCTGCCACCTCGCCCGGCTAGTTTTTGTATTTTTAGTAGAGACGGGGTTTCACCATGTTAACCAGGATGGTCTCGATCTCCTGACCTCGTGATCTGCCCGTCTCGGCCTCCCAAAGTGCTGGGATTACAGGCTTGAGCCACCGCGCCCGGCCATGACCCCACTAATTAAATTCCAGCTTGATTTCTTATATCTTCTTGGTATATCTTTCTAATCCAGTATCTTCTCAGAGAAAAAAAAATTGGAAGGGTATTTTGAAGGTTGTGGCTAAAAGGCAAAAGAAAGAAAAAAAGTATGGGTGCCCATCTGACATTTCAAAGATATTTCTTTACTTCCCCTTGAATATATATTTAGGAATTGATTATATTTAAATATAATTTGAAATCCAAATATATCATCAAATAATCTACCCCGCCAAAATAATAAGTTGCAAATAGTGTGGTCCTGGAAAACTTGAACACGGCTACAAGCTTTCTGTCAATGATGGAAATTATACATTGCAAATACAAACTAGCAAAATATTAATTTTCCATTTGTATATATATGAAAGACTGACTTGCTCTTTGAATTTGGAGATGCTGGAAGTGATTTTTTTTTCAACATTCTCAATATAAAAGCTGAGACTTGAAATATCAGCCAAACAGGCAACAAGTTAAAATTAAAAGACTAGATGTGTGAGAAATCCATTGCTTTATGTAGATTTTGATTTTGCTTATACCATGGCCCAACTTGCAATAACAGCTATTACGGAAGACCAAAAAGAGGGTGTGTTGGTGGTTTGTATATGAGATTTGGCACCTATTCATGTACATCATTGCTAAGACCAAATGACTAATTGTCCCTTTAACAACAAGCTGCTACTTATCAGTCCAATTTTTTGATACATATTCTCAACCTCAACACTAATTCCATATGTTTAAATCAAATTTTTTTCTTTCAGTGCTATTTCCCAAATTTTGAAGAGTATTTTTTAAGAATATTCAGACTCAAACATAGTAATAACACTTTCCCCGTATTCAGCCTATTTTTAAAAAATTCAAGGTAATTCCTGTACTTTTTTTTTTTTTTTTTTTTTGAGGCCGAGTCTCGCTCTGTCGCCCGGGCTGGAGTGCGGTGGCCGGATCACAGCTCACTACAAGCTCCGCCTCCCGGGTTTACGCCATTCTCCTGCCTCAGCCTCCCGAGTAGCTGGGACTACAGGCGCCCGCCACCTCGCCCAGCTAGTTTTTTGTATTTTTTTTAGTAGAGACGGGGTTTCACCATGTTAGCCAGGATGGTCTCGATCTCCTGACCTCGTGATCCGCCCGTCTCGGCCTCCCAAAGTGCTGGGATTACAGGCTTGAGCCACCGCGCCCGGCCAATTCCTGTACTTTTATGATGCTCACAACTAGACTTTAATAAATTGTCCCAGGAGATAAATTACGTGTGTGTGAGTGTGTGTGTGTGGTATGTTTAGTAGGGACAGTGGAAATCAAAGTCAATTTACATCTTAGAGATGTACATATACTTTATGAAAACACAGAAACAAGCGTCATAAAATATTCACAATAAACTCAATTCTTACAAACCAAAATAAGAGAAAGGAAAAGAATAGGGAAACTGGCTCTTCACTTTCTCAGTTACCTTGTACTGACTCCACATTCCTTCAACACAAACCCAAAAATGTCTATCCATAACATAACACTTAGTGTACATTTTATTTTTGAAAAAAGGAATTGATAGGTTATATGTTCTTGTTTTAGAACTGGAAGAGTAAAATACATGTCTTTGAGAGTTTCTTAAAATTTCATGCAAAGCAAAAAATTAATATACGTATAATAGACAACATGAGCCAACCAGTGTGCTGGGAAAATATTAAGCAATTCATTTCTTCTTTACATTTTATGACAAATCTCTTACTATCCTAATTACTGTAAATTAGGAAACTGGTTCAGAGACACTATCTCGTCAGTGTCACGGAGCTTTAGAATTACCAGTCTCAATTTCAGCTTTGCTTGGTCGCTCCTCAAGATTGTTTACATGATGAAAACAAGAAATAAACAGACGAACACATAAGACATTCTTCAAAGACAGTCGTATATGTGACCAGTTTCTCCAAGGTAGGAAAAATAAATTTTGTAGAGCTCACTAAAGTTTACCTGGAACACATTTCCACAGTTTGTGTCTGGGTGATCCATTCCAGTTTTGAATCTCACTTCCATTATTTTAAACCAGATGACCTTAAACATGCTATTCAACTTATTTTTAGTAATGGAATCAGAAGCTCAGTGAAATTACATGTAATTAATTAGACTGAAGTTTACAGATTTGATTTCCAATGTGTTCTTGAGTGTTTTTCAGCTACAAAATCTGATTGAGTATAATGCATTATGTTTTAAACATCTACTATCTTTTTTTTTTCTCAGGAGCGGACTATCTGAAAGTGTAAAAAAAATGCTTTGTAATTGTTTTGTCAAGCCATCTTCTTGAGCCTAGAGTTACAACATAAACAGTAATGAAAGGGAATATAAAAATGGAGATAGAAAATGTAGTTAGGGCTACACACATTATAACAGAATCCTTTGGTCAAAGTAATATATGTAACTGATAATTATGTATAACGTGTATTAATAAAGTCACTGTGAGTGATGGATATGTTAATTAGCTTGATTGTGGTAATCATTTCAATATGTATATCAAAACATCAGGTTTTATAACACATTCACAAATTGTGTCAAGTATAACTCAGTAAAGCTGGAAAAAATATTTGGCTTTAAGATTTTAGAAAAAATCACAAAAATTCCGTACAGATATTGCTCGTAATGTGCCCATCCACAAATAATCTAACAGAAAAATTAAAATGTTTAGCATATGCTTAATTCTTCAGTCATTTACTCCACAATGGACTCTTTGGTCACTCCAACCAATGAACTTTTTTTTTTAAATTTAGCTTTCAAATGTGTCCATGTTATTTACATTAAAGATCCTTAATTATAAGATATTAGAAGACAATGGTTTGAGAGTAACATATTTTTAATGCCGAAGCATCTTGACTAGGGTCATTCTTATTTTTATTGTGAATTAAACAAATTTAAGTAACCCACTGATTTACCAGTTCCAAAGCAGATGCAACAAATGTATTATATTCAGTTTACTGTATTTAAGGATAAATAGCAGTTATGTATGTTCATGTCCCTCTTGTGCCAAAAAATGTTTAAATTGCCTGTAATTTCACTTCAGATTATGTACAAACTCTTTTGCTGGCATATATACAGCAGTCTTACTCAACTATAATGATCAGAACATGTATCTTTCTCTCTCTCTACCTTTGAACAAGCATCTTTGTAGACCACTAATTTTATATATTTATATTTACTTCTTTTAAAATTTAGCTAAGACACTGCCTTCCTGAACAATGCCTCCTATAAGTGGGCCCGAACATGTACCCCTCATCTGAATCTGATCCATTCCTATGTGATCACGTCACCCTTAGTTTCCCACTATAACTAAGTACCATAATTATGGTTTGCTGTCTATTATTGTAATAAACCCCTAATTTATGAGGGCACTATCTATTTGAAACGTAGTACATGCTAGACTGTGCCATGTAACACTCAGTAAATAAGTGTGAGGCCCATTTAATACAATTTTATGAACCTAAAAATTCTGGGAAGAAGATGAAAATGACTATAGATTTTTGAATCTTCACACATATTTCCACAAAACAGAGCAATTGGGATAACAAGCCTGCAGAAATAAAAGTGGCAGTGCCTTTTGTGATCTCCAATTAACTTGTACAAAATATGTTTGAATGGTAAGACAGTACTGGAATCATCTGGGCTCTATAAACTCATGGAACTAGGACACAACCTCACTTTGAGGAGAAACTTCTCGGTGTGTCTTCAAACAGTGGAACGGGAAAGTGGAAACAAAAGAAAGAGAAGTTTTAGCTAAAGGAGAAGATGATGAAAGCAGGCAGAACTCAGAAGCTGTAAAGAAATGTAGGCATTATCCTAGCCTATTCTCTTCTTTCTGCAGCACAGAGCTGGCGGTGGGGGGTGGGGGGGGTCGGGGGGGGCCAAGGGAATAGTAACTTTTCCTAAACATGAACAGAGATAAAAAAGATAAGGTTGAATCATATTTAAGATTATCAAAAGAAAAATAAGAAAAAAATCTTCCCACTGACAATAAAGACACTGTAAAAGACATTCCCGCAAAGTTGAAAAAAATGATAAACTTATCTTTCCAAACAAGCCAAAAGAAATCTATATAATGAGAAATGGTACAAAAGAATAGCATAAGAATTATTTATAAAAACTCAAAAATTAGGGAATTTGAAAAAGTGAATATTGGAAATGACAGCTGACAATGCAGAGTATATTTTTAGCCACTGTTAGCTGATTATTATTATTATTTCCTTCTAGTTTTTGTTGTTCTATATGTTTTTCCATTTCCATGTATTTGTTTTCAACATGTCATTCTATTTTAGAGTTGTCTCACCCAATTTTAAAATGACTAAAGTTTAACTTCTAGAAGTAATTGTGTCTTTTATCTAACCTGTTCTCTTGCTTAAATACAAGTTTCTCTATGAATTACAGCCCTAGCATATTTCAATAAGTGTAATTCCCTGTAACAACATACAGACATATCTCATTTTGTTGTAATTCATTTTATTATGCTTCACATATATCACATTTTCTACAAATTGAAAGTCTATGGCAGCCCTTTCCTGCATCCCCCAAGTCTATGGCAGCATTTTTCAATAGCATGTGCTCATTTTGTGTCTCTGCGTCACATTTTGGTAATTCTCACAATATTTAAAACTTTATTATTACATCTGATATGATGATCTGTGATTAGCGATTATTATTTTTTATTGTGGGTTTTTTTTTTTTTTTTTTTTTTTGAGACAGCGTCTCACTTTGTCACCCAGATTTTAGTACAGTGGTGCGATATTGGCTCGCTACAACCTTTGTCTCCTGAGTTCAGATGATTCTCCTGCCTCAGCCTCCCAAGGAGCTGGAATTACAGGTGCCCGTCACTATGCCCCACTAATCTTTGTATTTTCAGTAGAGACAGGGTTTCACCATATTGGCCAGGCTGGTTGCAAACTCGTCACCTCAAGTGATCCACCCGCTTCTGTCTCCCAAAGTGCTGGGATTACAGGTATGAGCCATCATGCCCAGCCAATAATTAGTAATCTTTGATATCATAACTGTTAGTAGTTTTGGGGCACCACAAACTGTTCCCATATAAAACAACAAACTTCATCGATAGACGCTATGTGTGTTCTGACTTCATCAACCAGCTATTCCCTCATCTCTTTCCCACTCCTCAGGCTTCTTTACTCCCCAAGACACAACAATATTGAAATTAGGCCAATTAATAACCCCCCCTGTACTTCCCTCTTATTGTTCAAGTAAAAGGAAGAGTTGCATGTCTGTCACTTGAATTCAAAAACTAGTTTGGAAGACATGTTGAAAGCTGAAAGAGGCAGAAAGCTAGTGTTCTTGTACTAAACAGTTAGTTAAGTTTATGAAAGCAAAGAACAAGTGTTTGAAGGTAGTTAAATGTGCTACTCCAATGAACACACAAGGAGCAAGAAAGTGAAACAGCCTTACTGAGAATATGGAGAAAGTTTTGTTGGTCTGGATAGAAGATCAAATCAGTCACAACATTCCCTTAAACCAAAGCCTAAGCCAGAGCAAGAACTTAACTCTCTTCAGTTCTATGAGGGATGAAAGAGAGGAAACTGAAGAAGAAAAGTCTGAAGTTAGCAGAGGTTAATTCATGAGGTTTAAGGAAACAAGCCATCTCCTTAACAAAGGTGCAAGGTGAAGCAGCAAGTGCTGGTGCAAAAGCTGTAGCAGGTTATCCAGAAGATCTAGCAAAGATCATTGATGAAGCTGGCTACACTCAACAACAGATTTTTTAAGTGTAGGCAAAATAGATTTCTATTTCATTGCTAGAGAGGATAAATAACGGGATGCAAAGCATCAAAGGATAGGCTGACTGTCTTGTTCGGGGCTAATACAGCTCATGATTTTATGTTGAAGTCAATACTCATTTACTACTCCAAAATTCCTAGGAGCCCTAAGAATTATGCTAAATTTACTTTTACCTATGTTCTATAAATAAAATAGCAAAGTCATTTTCAGCCCACTATTGAGACCTATTGTGTAAGAAAAATGCGATTTAAAAAATATTTTTAAAATATTACTGCTCATTGACAATGCACCTAGGCACCCAAGAGATCAGATGGAGATATACAGGAGATTAATCTTGTTTCATTTCTGCTAACACAACATCCGTTCTATAGCCCAGAGATCAAAGAGTTATTTTGACTTTCAGGTCTTATTACTTAAGAAACATATTTTGCAAGGCTATAGCTGCCATATAGAGCGATTCTTCTGGTGGATCTAGGCATAGTCAATTGAAAACTCTTCTGAAAAAAGACTTAGATTTTTAAATGCCGTTGAGAACATTTGTGATTCATGAGAGGAGGTCAACATATCAACGTCAACAAGAGTTTAGAAGTTGATTCTAAACTTACTTGAGTGGTTCAATACTTGAAGAGTGGAGGTAGTAACTGCAGATGTGAGAGAAATAGCAAAATAACTAGAAGTAGAGCCTGAAGGTTTTGCTGAACTGCTGCAAGCTAATGACAAGACTTGAATGAATGAGGAGTCACTTCTTAAGGATGAAGAAAAAATTGGTGTCTTGAGATGGAATCTACTCCTGAAAAAGATGTTGTGAACATTGTTGAAATAAAAACAGAGGGTTTAGAATATTACATAATATTAGTTAATAAAGCAGCAGCGGGGTTTGAGAAGGACGTCCATTTTGAACGAAGTTCTACTGTGGGTAAAATAGTATCAAACAGCCTTGCATGGTACTGATAACTCTTCCATAAAAAGACTAAATTAAGGCATCAAACTTCGTTGTCTTATTTTAAGAAATTGTCACAGCTACCCTAATTTTCAGCACTAATCTGATCAGTCAGCAGTTATCATTGAAGCAAGAGACTATCAGCAAAGTTTACAACTCACTCAGATGCTTGTTAGCAATTTTTAACAGTAAAGTACTTTTTAATATAGGTATGCAGACTGTTTTCTTAGACATAATACCATTGCACAGTTCATGGCCTACAGTATGGTATAAACATAACACTTATATGCACTAAGAAACCAGAAAAAAAAGTGTGACTACTTTCACTGTGATACTCACTTTATTGTTGTGGTTTGGACTGATTCAGCAATGCTGCTGAGGTATGCCAGTAGTTTTCATGGTCCAACTCCATGGACCTCTAACATCACTGCTTTTATTTGGATTGACTTCGCATTGCTTTTGCTAGCCAATACCTGCTTATAAAAATCACATATCACTGCCTGGGGGAAAAAAAAAAAATTTCCAGCCTGCCTATGTATTGAGTCTAACTCCGGGTTAATAAACTGTCATTTTTCTGTCCTGGCTATATGCAAAGGCTTTATCTAGCAGGCCTAATGGGAGAAAGTTACCCTTCTCACATCAGACTTGATGTACAGCCAATGCATGGCAGTCTTGCGGTTTCAAAGGGAAGCTGCATTCAGAGACTCGGCCTTCTGGCCAATCAATGCCCTTTACATAATCACATTGCTTGCCCTGGCACCTTCATTTCATTCTTTGATCAGCCCTCAAATCCTTCTAACTCACTTCTTATCCTCTTGTATATTTCCCTTTTAAGCTCTTCTGCCCTCTTACTTTACAATTATTTGTGCAGTTCCCATACCTTCTTCAATACTACGATGCAAAAAAAACTTGTCTCCTCCGTGATTTTTCTGACTCTGCATAAACCGCACTGTCTCATACTGCCTTGAGCATCAAAGCATAGGCCAACAGAGCAAATGTAAATCTACACATCATAAGTCTAAATGTTTAAGTTACAAATTGAGCCCTTTTCCCAGCTTGTTTCCAAGAAGGACCACACATCATGCTTCCCAGAAATTTCACTGGTAATGGGCGTATAAAGATACTGTTGCCTCCCCTGTGTCAGCCATACTACCAAGTGTTTCTGTGGATCCCCTAGATAGAGCATGGAAAATAGTGAATGCAGATCCCAACTCAGGCAGTGACTGGACCTGCCTAAAACTTAGATGAGAACTGACAGTTCAAGCTACCCAAGGCATTAGATCAGGCAAGTGCTTCTCCCTCAAATTACCTTTTTCCAACTCAGAATTTCCAGGCAATTATACATGCTTTCAAAACTATTTCATGTAAACAGAAAAAGGAGGAAACTGCAGTGATCTGGGAAAAGTGATCTGCCTGGGAGAATTTGGAGAGGCAATCAGAAACAAAACCTAGACAGAGGCTGTAAGTCCTCATCTTGCTCTGCACCTTACCTTCTAGCCTGGGTGGCTACCTTGGCTCAGGTTTTCCTCAGCTGTAACTTCATTTTGCTCAATTGTTACCTTTCAGAAAAATGTCTTAGGAAACTAAAAATATGTGTTTTAAGGTTGGATGTTTATGTGATATTCTGGGCCTGCTGCCCAGGTCTAAGGGTAGCATGGGCCTCCAGTACCCTCTCTTTCTAATGACTTCATTGGTAGAGTCCTGCGGGGTCATGTCTGATAGTCACTATCTACCAACATAACATGGACGTAAGAGTGCCCATAGGCAGTATGTACAGTTAAATCTGATTTTCTGTGATAGATGGCCAAAGGTATACTGAACACCATACAAATGGAAAAGTCTAAAAATTCATATTCTAGCACTTAGTGGAATTGTAATTTATCACCCTGTGTTTGCAGCTCATTATGTGACATGCATCAAAATTTTCTTAATTATTAGTGTAGTAATCATTTCTAGTATTAATTCCAAACACAGTATGATGGTTAATTTTATTTGTCAACTTGACTAAGCCATGAAGTGATCACATATTTAATGAAACATTATTCTGGATGTTTCTGTGAGGGTGTTTGTAGATGAAATTAACACTCAATTGATAAGAATAAAGCAGATTGCCATCCCTAATGCACGTAAGCATCATCTACTCAATGGAAGACCTAAAGAGAACAAAACGGCTGACCCACACCCCTTCTTCCTACTCCCACCACACTCCACCCCAGTTAAGAGAGCCTTCTCCTGCCCAATTCCTTTGAACTAAGACATGGGCTTTTTTCTTGCCTTCAGACTCAAATAGAAACACTAGCTCTTTCTGGATCTCAACCCTGCCAGCCCTTGAATGGGATTTACACCATCAGTTCCACAGGTTTTAAGGCCTTTAGGATCGGAATGAAACTATACCACAGGCTCTCCTGGATCTTCAGTTTGCCAACTCAACCTGCAGACCTTACGACTTGTCAGCCTCCATAATCATGTGAGCTAATGTTTTACATCAAATAACAATATATACATACCCTATTTTTTCTGCTTTGCTGGGGAACCTTTACTAATACATACAACATAACTTACAAATTTCTGAAAAGTTTCTCAAATTACAGTGGTTGGCCTTCAGCTGTGAGTCCTCATATATCAATCTACAAACTCACACCTGATTGGATTGTTTTTAGTTGCTGGCATATTCAAATGATTTCACAATTCATTTAAAAATGCTCACACCTATAATCCCAGCACTTCAGGAGGCTGAGGCAGGTAGATCACCTGAGGTCACGAGTTCAAGTCCAGCCTGGCTAACATGGTGAAACCCCATCTCTACTAAAAATACAAAAATTAGCCAGGCACGATGGTGGATGCCTGTAATCCCAGCTACTTGGAGGGTCGAGGCAGAAGAATCACTTGAACCTGGGAGGCAGAGGTTGCAGTGAGCAGAAATCACACCATTGCCATCCAGCCTGGGCAACAGAGCAAGACTCCGTCTCAAAAAAAATAAAAATGAAAACAAAATTTTAAAAATGTTTAATTTTTTTCCACAAATGACCCTGATAAAATATATAAGGTAGAATGTGTTAAAAGAGACAAAATCTAACGTATGTAGGCAGAAGTTTGGGTATGGGGCAATTAGGAAGATAATTTTCATTGCCAGGAGCCAGTTGATGAAAAGCCCTATAATTAGATGAAGTACACGGCACTAAAAGGGAAAGATTATTATGTATAAATTACATGCTAGAACATTGACATGAAAATACTAATTATTAGCATCATCATTATTATGAGTTACAAATAGTTTACATACTTAATATAATACTGAATTACACATGATCTTTCAACATAATGCTCATGCCCCAAAGTTAGACACAGCTGTCTGCCACCAACTCAGAATAAAAAGAGATGTGGAAATAAAATGAAACCAACACATAGCAATATAAAAAAAATCAGCCATAAAATACTCACTGGCTCTCTTCTCAAAAATTTCTGTTCCTCCTTCCTGATTAGAAAATTTTCCTGGCTGGGTGCAGTGGTTGACTCCTGTAATCCCAGCACTTTGGGAGACCAAGGCAGAGGATAGCTTGAGTCCAAGAGTTTGAGAACACCCCGGGCAACATAGTGGGACCTCATTTTTACAAAATAAATAAGTAAAGGTTAGCTTGGTGTGGTGGTGCCTGCATGTGGTCCCAAATACATGGGGGACTGAGGTGTGAGAATTGCTCGAGCTCAGGAGGTCGAGGCTGCAGTCAGCCATGATCATGCCACTGCAGTGTAGCCTGGGTGACAGAGGGAGACCCTGTCTCAAAAGAAAGAGAGGAGGAGACAGGAGGGGAGGGAAGGGAAAGGAAAGGAAGAGAAATGAAAAAATAATTTTCCTAAATATTTGAAATGAATGAAAGCAACAAATGTTAACAGCTGACCAGAGAAATTTTGTGCATAGTGTATCCCATAAATGATGATAATAAGAGATTATCCTTTTCAAAGTAGGCAGAATTTTTTGTTCTTTTACCCAGTTACTTAGCCTTGATTTAATAGGAGACTTGATGGATAATTTTCTTACTTTAAGATTCATCAACTCGTAAGAGCTCACTCTTAACTACTGCAGTTGTTACCAATATCATTTAATTCCCAAATTCTTCTCATACTTATTTCCCTGTTTTCTGTCCTATCCTATACATAAAATTCACTTTCTTTACTGTCACCCAGGTTATAGTAACTAGTATTATGTATATGTCTACCCTAATTTGAAAGTCTATTGACAACCTCCCGATCATATTTGCCTACACAATGTTAATCCTTCCTAATGGCCCAATTAAGATCTTCAAGAATGTCCCCTGAAGACTGCAACTGTTCCTCTAATTTCTGATCCTATTAAATAATAACAGTGACACTTTAAAAAAAAAAAAAAAAAAACTGGCTGGACACAGTGGCTCAGGCCTGTAATCCCAGCACTTTGGAAGGCCGAGGTGGGCGGATCATGAGGTCAGGAGATCGAGACCATCCTGGCTAACATGGTGAAACCCCGTCTCTACTACAAAAAAAAAAAAAAAAAAAAAAAAAAAAAAAGCCGGGCATGGTGGCGGGTGCTTGTAGTCCCAGCTACTCAGGAGGTTGAGGCAGGACAATGGCGTGAACCCAGGAGGCGGAGCTTGCAGTGAGCCGAGATCACACCACTGCACTCCAGCCTGGGCCACAGAGTGAGAGTCCATTTCAAAATAAATAAAATATAAAATAAAATGAAAACAACTGTGGTGGGAGAGAGAATGGAGATCAAGTTAGACCTTTGTGTATGTTTATGAGAAAAAGATTCTAAGCTAAAATACAATACGAACTTGAAAGGGACTGAGATCTCTTTTTAGAAAGAAGGAAATGAAATGGGTATCAGAAAGTTCATGAACTTATATTAGTTAGAATTTGGTAAAGAATTATGGATAAATGGAGCTAAAATTTTATAGCTCTGTGTGAGATAATGAGGGTTACACTCTACTGCTATTTTCATTTGCTAGTCTAATATTGCTCCATTTAGCTATTCCACAAAAATTGTTGGTATTTACCAAAAGCATTTTCTGTACAAAGACACAATATTTCTTTAGTGCTATTATATTACCTATTAATCCAGGATGTAGAGTTAACAAGACCATCCTGATTGAGCACCTAACTCCTCCAGTTCTTCAGTTGAGTGGAGAATACCACAACAGCTCAAGAACAGGAACAACACTGAATAGCTCTAAAACCAAGTTTATAAATATACAAATAAATGGTATATCCATAGAGTGAAATACCATCCATTATGAAAAAGAAATGAGGTGTCAAACCATGCAAACACATGGATCAACCTCCTAAAGCAAGATTAAATGTATACTTTGCTTTTTTACAAATTCTAACACATTAGAATTTATGTAGAGAAATCAAATGTAGTGAAATAAGAATTATATCCTTATCTGATAAAATAGGTATAAATTTCCAAGAATACTATAATCATGATATAACTGCTGAAATAATTGTAACTGATACTTTTTTAATAGTGAACTATAAGAAGATAAAAAAAGATAGTATTTATGTGATCAGTCTGTTAGTCTATTACAAATATATTATGAATAAATATGACAGGTATAAAAATGGAAATTAGTAAATAGGCACAAAACAGATTTGTTCTTTTTCTTTTTTTTTTTTTGATATGGAGTATCATTCTTGTTGCCCAGGCTGGAGTGCAGTGGCGCGATCTCGGCTCACTGCAACCTCTGCCTCCCGGGTTCACGTGATTCTCCTGCCTCAGCCTCCCCAGTAGCTGAGATTACAGGCGCCCGACACCACTCCCCGATCATCTTTGTATTTTTAGTAGAGACGGGGTTCTGCCATGTTGGCCAGGCTGATCTCGAACTCCTGCCCTCAGGTGATCCAACTGCCTCGGCCTCCCAACGTGCTGGCATTACAAGCATGAGCCACCATGCCTGACGAACAGATTTTTTTTTAATTGGCAGATAAAAAGACATCTTTTAGAGCTCTGTTTTCCAATACAGTATTCACTAGCCATATTTGAAATGTGATTCTTGAAACATGGATAGTCCAAAATGAACGTGTTATAAATGTAAAATACACACGGGATGTGAAAGATTAAGTAGAAAAATGCAAACTATATCATTAGTAAGTTCAGATCTATTATTTGTTGAAATAATAACATTTTAATATAGTTAAATAAACTATTACTAAAATTCATTTTATGTATACATTTTAAAAATATGGCTATTAGAAATTTTTAAATTATATGTATGGCTCATATTATCTTTCTATTGGAATGGCATCATTTTAGAACATCAGGAATATTTCAAAAATATTGAATATTTTCCCACATTGACCAGATAATTTGCTGCAAACTTATAGTATTTCTAAGGAGTCAAATGTAACCTGACAGATTCAGAGTAGTCTTCCAGTAAAGACACCCATTTGCATCCGCTACCAATTTCATCATGCTGTCTCTACTGTTAAATAACAAACTGCCAAAAACTTGGTGGCCTAAAATAATAAACAGTTATTTACTTATTATTATTCAGCCTAGCTGGGTTCAGATAACTGGTTCCACTGGTTGGTTGTTTAAGGTCTCTTATAGGCTCAACAGGGTTGTTTAAGATCCTTTGAGGTTCAATAGGGACGAAAAAATCTGAACACTCCTCCCTCAAATGTTTGGCACCTCAGTGTTAGATGTGAACGAGACACTCTCTTGTGTTCTTTCCAGTAGGGTATCCCAGATATCTTTCTGTGGTGACCCATAGTGCCAAGACAATGAAGGAAAACTTTTGGTATGTTTCCTGAGGTTTCCAAAGGAGCAAGGGGATGTTGTCAAGCCATTTAAGGTCTAACCACATCTGAGTCATTTTTTACTTCTACCATATCTTACTGGTTTCAAAGAAAATCATGTGGTCATATAAGGGCAGGTGAATAGATTCAATACATATGGGAAGTGTTTTTGACAGTCTTCTCTGGAAATTATTTACCACATCGTTAAATTTATGCTTGTTTTCAAACTATTGGACTACAGAACATGCTTTGTATTTTTTCAAAGATTGTTATTTTCTTAATATTGATACAATCACATTTATCATGTTTTCATTGAAAAATATTGCAAGGTCAGGTGTCATTTCTCAGCCTATAATCCCAGGATTTTGGAAGGCTGAGGCAGGAGGATAACTTGAGGCCATCACAGGAGCTCGAGAACAGCCTGGGCAACATAGCAAGACCCCATCTCTACAAAATTAAAAAAAAAAAAATACCAGGTGTAGTGGTGTGTGCCTGTAGTCCCAGATACTTGAGATACTGAGGCAAGAGAATCACTTGAGTCCAGGGATTTGAAGCTGCATTGAGCCATTGAACCATGATCATGCCGTTGCACTGCAGCCTGGATGACAAAGACTGTCTCAAAAAACAACGAAAAACATAAAAAATAACAAAAGAAAAGAAAAAAATTGTACAATGTTTGCCAGAGTTGTTTATTGAATTTAAGTAATACACCTTATAATTAAACAAATGAGTATGATTCGCATTCTAAAAACTTCAAAATAGAGAACAGTATTATACTTAAAAATGTCCTTATTTAATTTTTAAAGATTAAAAGGTTCTACTTAAGAGATACCATGAGCTTGCTAATTTTTTGTGAAAACAAGCTATTTATGTGTTTATGGTAATATGTATTAATCTATATTATTTTTCCTTTATGTTACAAAGTCTTAGAATTGACAGTTGCCTGGTGTGATAGAAGTTATTCTCAAAGATCATGCTGCATTTTTAAATATCCATCATATTTCTTACACATAACTATTTTGGATAAAATGTTTTTGCTCCTACCATTGAAAAAGAAACTTCCCTACTTATTTTACACTACTGAAATTTCTGATTAAGTAAATAAATCCCTAAAATAATTCACTTTTTTGAAAATCCCCTCTTTTCCAAAGGCATTAGAAGTTAACTTTTGTTGTGAAAACCAATACCTCTGAAAATATTAAAATAGGCCATTCCATACATAAAGCGAAAGATGGTAGTTAGGCCTCTGACAGCATGAAAGAAAAATACGTGCTGATTTTTATTCAATACAGAAAGCCACAGTTCTGAAGGTGAGGAGCACATAAGACAAAAATGGCAGCCAGTGGCATGGAAGATAAAACCAAGGAAGTGCAGTGTACTGAAAGCCAAAGGAGGTGTTTCAAGTAGGAGTAAACGAACAGTCTCTCAAATCTCACCAAATGATCACGTTTGATGAGAATGAGAACTGAACACTATGTTTATGAATTCCATGAGCATTGGTAGAAATAAACAGGCAGAAGCTGGACTGATACTGGTTCAAGAGAGGCAAGGAGTTGTGACCTGGAGTGGGCTTTAGAAAATGTTTTGTAGAATGGATGAATACATTTAAAAGAAAAATCTAGAGACAAATTGATTTAAGAGTGTTTTTCTAATGCTCAAAGCAAGAGTGTTAAATGCTTATTTAAGATCACATCATGGACAACAGAACATAAGGATAAAACTTGAGATATTATGAAAATATGACTTACAAAAATATGAAATTAATTGAACAAGAAAGGACAAAGTTAGAAACCAACTGCAGATAACTGTTGTACAGATTTTGTGCCTGGAGGACTCTGAGAATACTGGGTAAAGTAGGTAAATGGGACACAAACAGAAACTCAGTTTTAGACCTATTGGATAGAAGTAATAATAACAAGCAGGAGATGGATAGTAGACAACTGAGAATATACATTTTACACTTAAAATGGTACAATGTATGTGCCAGAAAGCTAAGGCCCACAGTCCCAATTTGGGCTGGTGCCTGTTTTTATACAGTTTTATTGAGACCTAGCCACACTCATTCATTTATATATTGTCTGCAGCTGATTTCACACTACAGTGGCAGAAGCAACTAATCATCGCTGAAATTTAAGACTGCATAAATGCTTATACTGCTAAATATTTTTTACACATGAAATACATGATCTAGACATTTATTGAAATCTCTTGATCATCACCATTAAAGTTTGTAACCTTTATGTAGGTCATATATTTTTGGTATTTTATTTTCAATGATTCAAGTTATGTCACTGTCCTATCAGTGAATATGCAGAAATACCATATGACTGTTTTGCACCAGTAGGTTTTCATGGCCTATTTATGTAGACAGTTATCCAAATACATAGGACAATCATTTCCCTGTTTGATTATTTTTTATGCATGTGTATTTCTTGCATTTAGTGAACAAAGAATATCTGTTTTATTTAGGCTGGTGCTTTAATTAGAATGATGTTCCTCTAACTAGAAAGTAAAAGTACAATTTAAACAGAAAATAAGAATGAAACCAAGACAAAAGATTAATTTTGAAGCAGGAATTTATCACAGTTAAACCTAGTGAGATAAGACACATGTAATTAGAATCCTCACAATAGAGGCAGAGTGAATGAAAACATTAAAGGCCTTTGCTAAATTAACACTTCATTGTATTAGCATTTTACAAAATCTGCAAAATATTTGACATAAATGGCAACGTCTGTCAACATTGAAGAGTTAACTTTCTGTGACAGTGTGTGGATAATATACACAAATAAAGTGAGTATTTTAAAGCTACATTTGTAGAGACAGAATGATGGCATCTTTAAATTTCATAAAAGTTGTTCAAAGGAAAACATGAGAATCTTCACTCAGTCCTTAAAATTGACACACCAAGTAAGTTACCAAACCATTCAGACACACCCTATTAGCTAGAGAAATCTCTGATGTTTCATGGAAATTTATTCCTGAGTCATGAAAAATTCCTCAGTATATTGCAAAATCTATTACAGAATTTGTGTCTTTGAAGGATTTTTTACTGCCACTCATGGACCCTCTACCCAAAGGTTAGTCCTACATCTAACACTGCATTGGACAATAAATTACATATTTTCAGTATAGTCTTATCTGTATGTTTAATTTGAACAAGCATGTGGTTATTACTATAATAATTCATATTTAAGAGAAAATGTCAAGGATGATATTTTAACTTACCAAGAAAACCACACCATTACTTTGGAATTATTTCTTTCTCAACATAATAATAAAATAAATAAGTTGACATTTAATTATGCCAGATATTTTAAACATTAATTTTCATTTTTTTATTAGTATACTGTGCCATATGTTTTAGACCATTTTTTTTCAACTTTATACTGTATTAGCTTTAAATGTCTTGCTGAAATGAATCGTATTTAGCACTGGGTTTGAAAGTTCCTTGACATTTTGATTTATACTGCATATTCCTTCCACATACCTCAGACACACAGCAGTATGACAAACATGGGCTTGCTTAGGGAAACACTTCTCTCATGTTTCAGCAAAACTACTCTGTTTCTCTATAGGCTTGTTTCATTGGATGCTCGAAAGTTTTATTTTTTCATCCTGACCTTGGAAAATATTGTTGATGGAAAACACTTCTATCACTATACTACATTTCTTAATACAATCGCCCACCATTTTATTTTCTGTATTTTAAATTTGAGTCACCTCAAGGTTAACTTTTTGTTAACTCTTTTTCTCCAAGTCTTATGTAATACAATTATAGTGATGAGCTTTTAGAAAAAAAAAAAAAAAAAGGCATTTTCTATCTGCTAATAGATGAAGCATCTGGATGATAAAAGGTGATAGACAAAAATGTTCTTCTTTTAACCTATAACTATAAAAAAAGCACCCAGTATGCTGAATAAATAGTACTTGCATAATGTTATTTCTGAAAAGGGACTATCATAAAACCTCTAGACTTTATAGATTATTACAATTTACTGATTTGTTTTTAAGTTCTGTAGTCCCTTGTTGGTGGCCCTGCTCTCGGGAACCAGAGAGGTACCTCTGCCCATGGGAACCCAGAAGGACCAGATCCTGACCCACTTTGAGGATCATTCTTCTCTCTCTTGAAGGATACATGTTCATACAGGGGTGACTCAATCAGCCCATTCCTGGCTGTAGAAACATAGATCTTCAGAGCACATGTCTCTCGCTCCCTCTCCCTCCCCCAATATGGACAGTCTAAGTATTTATCAAGTTCTGGTTCTTTTTTGTTTAAAAAAGAAAAACAGATTTTACTTCTTTCCTCTCTCATTTTACTATAAGCAGCAAAGAGAACCCAGCTCATCAATTTAGAAGTTTTACTTCTCTTAAAATAGCCAAGTTCTTACCACTTTAAAACAAGATTATCCAATACATGTTCCTCATTCCTGTCTGAGACCTCAGCAGATATCTCTTTAACACTCGTATTTCTAACAAAAGTCTCTTCAAAGCAATCTGGGTTTTTCCTATAATGCACCACAAAGCTTTTCCAGCCTCCAATATTATTACCCCATCCCAAAACCACTTTCACATTCTTAGGCATTTGTAACAGAAGCACGACACTTCTTGATACCAAAATCTGTATTAACTTGCTAGGCCTGAGGTAACAAAGTGCCACAAACCAGGAAGCTTAAACAACCAAAATGTATTTTCTCACTGTTCTGGAGGCTAGAAGTCTAAAATCAAGGTGTCAGAAAGACCATGCTCCCTCTAAAACACCGGAGAATGATGAGTTCTAGTTATTTCTTCTAGCTTCTGATGGTTCCTTGGTTTGTGATGGCATAAGTTTAATCTTTATTTGGTATTCTCCCTGTGTACGTGTCTGTTCCAAATTTCCTCTTTCTATAAGAGCAACAGTCATCTAGGATTAGGGACGAACTCCACAGTATGACCTTATCTTTACTAATTACAGTTGACCCTTGAACCATGCAGGATTGAACTGCACAGGTCCACTTCTATGTATATATTATTCTGCCTCTGCAGAAGAGAGAACAAGACCAAGCCCACCTATCCTTCCTCCTTCTCAGCCTACTCAATGTGAAGTCAATGAGGATGAAGACCTTAATGAATAGTAACTATATTTTCTCTTCCACAATTTTCTCTTGCTTCCGTTATTGTAAGAATACAGTAATTAATACATATACAAAATATGTGTTAGGTATGTTGTTGGTCAGTCTTCTGGTCAACAGTAGGTTATTAGTTAAGCTTTGAGGGAGTCAAAATTATACATAGATTTTCAATTGTAAGGAGGGCCAGTACCCCTAACACCCATATTGTTTAAAGAGCAACTGTATGTCCACAATAATCCTATTTCCAAATAAGATCACATTCTCGAGTACTGGAGATTACGACTTCAATATATGAATTGGGGAGGGTGGCAAAATTCAACTGATAACATACTATGTTTTAGATAAGTAACAATTACCTCGTAAAAAGCATATCATTATACAAATACTCACTAAACAGTTGTAATTCCCGTTTTCTATGTTTCCATGATATTTTCTCCTGGAGACTATTTCTTTTGTTTTGACATAAGTATTGCATAATGAGAGCTGGAAAGAAGCAAAATGTTTTAAGGCTATGCTTGTATTAATTCTCTTTGACTGAAATAACAAACAACAAATTATAGTAGTTTGTATGCTTAAAGGTTCTGACTGAACATTATTGATTTCTTGGAAACCACAGGTTAGTTTCACAAAGTGTGCCAAGCCTAAGAGGTTCATTTTAAATTAAGTTACAAGTTTTTTCAGGTTATTGGCGGTATGTCTTCAGATTTTACTTTCAATGTGTAATTATATGCATAAAAACTGACATGCAACCATATTACAAAATAAACATGACAAAGTACAGCACTCTATAGTAGGATTTTAATTACATTAACAAAGTAAATATATAGCTGTTTATTATGGGCAGATAGTGATGTTTAAATTGACTGACTGATAAAGATTTTTTTGTGATAGAAATCTCTTGTAATTCTCCCTTATCAGTTTTGTTGTATATCCTTGAGTAAATATAATTTGCCCAGTAAGATTATAGAGATGAATTACTGTTCTTTAATGCTATTTGATCCACTGCAGATAACATAATCAGATAATCTTTTATCCATATGAGAGGATTTGCACTGGTTTGAACTCAATGTTTACATGGATGCAAGAAATATACAAAAATAAGTTTTAATAGTTTCCATTTTCCACATTATTTTCATAGAAAGTATGATAAATTGGGCCCAAGATAAGTGACTTTGAATGTTTATAGTATTTTAAACATTTCCTTTAACCTAATCTTAGGTTGTTACTCTTGCTCCTAAGAGGAACTGCAAATTTCAGAAAATAAAATAAAGACCATAGCTAAAATGTCATGTATTTTTTACCTGAGTAACACTTACTATAATTTAGATATATAACAGTGTTTACCTATATACATATATTTATTTTATTTATCATAGGAATGTAAAAAATACAGATTGCAAAAATATTCCCAAAATTTCTCAGTTGTAAAACTTAAGAAAACATAAACAAAAGGAAATATACCTTGTAAATCACTGAAGAAATCTGTGGGAGTCGAAATAATAACCGAAATAAAATTGAAAAGTTACAGATGATTGTTCTGTGGTAGTAGAATATAGATTATGCTTTTAGTTTGTTTCTAATATCTGTAGTTTCTCTGATGACCACTGTTATTTGGTAGGAGGAATCATGTATAATTTTAAATTTTTTGACAAGCAAAATTAGTAAGTGACAATAAAGTAAGAAGAAGAATCTAAGAATATTGATGTGAAAAGGTTTGCATTTTAGAGAACCACTATGTAATATTTTATTCTATCCTGGGATTTAAATATTGCTTCCTTAGGGAGAAAAAGTAGAAAGAATGTATCAAAACTGAAAAGGGAAATTTTAATACTCTATTATATTCTAAAGTATATTTACAAAAATAGGAAAACTGCCATAATATCAGATCTAATGAATTTGTTTTGGTCTTTTGTCAATTCCAAATGCATTTACAAAATACCCTCATGATGTTTTAATTTGGTTATTTATTTTACACTCTTAACAATTTCTAAAATCTATGCCAAAAAAAAAAAACAACAAGGAATAGCTGTGTGATTTTTCAGAAACAAGGCAAAAAAGATTTGAGGCCGGGCGCGGTGGCTCAAGCTTGTAATCCCAGCACTTTGGGAGGCCGAGACGGGCCGATCACGAGCTCAGGAGATCGAGACCATCCTGGCTAACACGGTGAAACCCCCGTCTCTACTAAAAAAATACAAAAAACTAGCCGGGCGAGGTGGCGGGCGCCTGTAGTCCCAGCTACTCGGGAGGCTGAGACAGGAGAATGGCGTAAAACCTGGGAGGCGGAGCTTGCAGTGAGCTGAGAGCCGGCCACTGCACTCCAGCCTGGGTGACAGAGCGAGACTCCATCTCAAAAAAAAAAAAAAAGAAAAAAGATTTGAACCCGCCAGATACTGTGACATTCAAAGAGTCATTGCTATGAAAACATTTTAGTCTTTGCTTAGATATAAATAAACAAACTCCTAAACAAAATAGAGAGCTCAAGAAAATAGGTAAATGGAAAATTAGAAAAATTAATGAGATATAAGATGTAAATTAGTTAGCATTGAGAAGACTGTCTCAAACATGTTCGAAAATAAGGCAAGATCCTGCTTTTGCCCCACATACAAGTGAGCTATAGGTTAAAGATCCAGATGTAAAATAATATAATGTAAACTTAATAACGTAAACATGTATTTTCATCAGAACAAATTTATTTTCCAAAGTATGAAGGATGAGTGATTTTTGTTAGATTTGATTACGTCAAAATTAAGGATTAAATTAACCAAAAGATGATGTAGACTGGGTAATAAATTAGAAAAAATACTTGCCACATCTTAAAACACCAAAAATTTACTTCTATAGTATAAAAAGAAATCTACAAAGCAAGAAAAAATATATAAATAAAAAATTTTGCAGAAAAAATCCCATTAGCTGTGTGTATATAAAGAGATGCTTAAAATCACAGATAAGAATTAATAGTTTGATTACTGTTCTAAGCCCAATGTATTGAAAAGATACAATTACATATAATATAATGAATTAGAAGGGATTTCATGAGAAAGAAACTCCTATTCACTTGTGTTGAGGCTGGAGATTATTTCAACTATTGTGTAAAATTCTCAAGCTCATTTAGTAAACTTGGATAAAATAAAGTTGTTCAACTAAACATTTATACTATCCTTGGTTGTATATGTGCCAGATAATTTTTTAGTAAAGTATGTACAAAGTTCCATACAAATATATTGATTTGGCAACTTTCACAGTCTACATATATATATAGGGAATAGCTAAATAAGATCTTACAGATTCATGATAAAAGAATACAATGCAGTATTTGTAAACTATGGATTAAGTCGGTATGACAGAAGCCATAGGTCATAAATCAGTGCTGAAAAAAATTAAGAATTAGGATGAGATGTAAATCAAATATATTTTAACTTAAGTTATGTAAAGCCATATAGAGTCACAAAAAACCTATATCAAGACATGCGAATGCAGTTGCATTTAGGAGAGATTTATGTGGGAGTAAGGGATAAAGAAAGAACCATAAAATAAGAGTCTTGGGTATGCTGCTGCTGATCACACATGAGGTAATCAGTCTGACTAACTCTCTTTCCTACACCTGAAAATCCACCACATTTCATTCGTTCAATCAATCAAAAAGACCACCTTATCAGTGTGGTTTTGCAGTTAAATTTTAAAATAAAGAAATGAAGCAGGACTTACATAAGAAGACACTTAAGCAAAAGGATTATTGCAAGGAAGAATAGGGACCTCACAGTTGGGAGACAGCTGTAACCCTAAGATCTACACATGCAGTCTCTATATCTGCAGGTACCACATCCGCAGATTCAACCAACCGTGGATCAAAAATAAAAAATAAGTAAATAGAAACAATACAACAAGTAAAGATTATTTAAAGTTTATGGGAGAATGAACGTAAGTTATATACAAATACTATACCATTTTATATCAGAGACTCAAACATCCGTGGATTTTGGTATTTGCAGGGAGTCCTGAAACGAATCCCCAACGGATACTGAGGGACAACTGTTTGGCAAATGTCAGACACACAGGCGATTGCTTTTGCTGTTTATTTTTGTTTTCACTTTTTAAAGAGAAGAGTAAACAAGGCTAGGAAGATCCCAATGTGGGGAGTAGATCAGTTTGGCTCAGTAAATCGGAAAATGTCAATGGAAGCCAGCCTGTTCTCACAAGAGGTTGCATGCAGTCTGGCTCAGGCAGACAGTCGGCCGCCGTGCAAGGTCCTGGAGGAAGGAAAGAATCTTAACCAAAGTTTAGTTGACAAACATTTTGTTCACATTGATCAGTGAGGATGAGCAGTTTAGCTAATCACTTATGAGGCAAATGGGAATTGGGAGGATCTGTGTCTGGCATTGTCATAAATAAACAAGTGAGGCATTCATGAGTCTTACCTAACTCATACAGGGAAGTGTGGTTCTCTTCAGTAGCCATTTTAGGAGACACAAAGGATGAGGGTATTTTTTAGCCTTCACAGTTTTACAGGAGTACAGAGCTCATGTAAAATTTAACATTGTCACTAAAGATACTCACCTTCATAATCTCCAAAAATTGTCTTACCTTGCTGCAATTTCTCTCCTCCTAACTATAGACCCATTACATCATATATCCCATTATTTATACTTTTAGAAAAGACAGGGAAAGAAATTAGCGTTAGGCTGCTTCTAATGTTTACCTTTTTTCAATCTGTCTACGTTTTAGAAATTAGAGGAATATGTTTACAAATAAACTCAACGTAATACTTGTCTTGCCTCACAAACATGTCGCTCATCACAACTTTCTAACTCACCAACCGGCTTAAGTATTCCTACCAAAGTGAGTCTGAGATCATATCGTGCCAACATTTATTATATGTATAATATTTTCACTGTGCAAAACAGTCTCTTGTGGCTTCACTTCTCTATTGGTCAAGCTGTTATCCAGAGATCTTCCTTAGACTTAAAGTACTAAAAAGATGGCCCAATCCTTTCACCCAGGCAGAAGCCCAAGTCTGCATAAAACTGTATCCATGATTTCCATATCGACATCCAGATAGCTGAAGAATAGTAGAGTCATTCACATAAATTTGCTTTAAATGTGTGTTGATGAATCCCACCCAACCACTCAATGCTGATAGATTCATTTTTCTATTTTTACAAGGGTTATTTAAAATTTTTCTTTGTGCTCTTTAAAACTTCTGTATCTTCTTATACATTTTTATAATGTATAGGCTCATACTTCACAGATAAAATAGATTTAATCAGAATAAAATACATGTATCTTCCCCTCAATTCATCTGTAAATCTATTATCAAATCTATTTTCAGTATTATTTCTGCTTTACAACTCATTGGAAAACAGACCATACCCCTTCTCAAATCAGTCTCTCCACTTCCTGTGCAGGCTTGACTACCTCACTCATACGCCTCCCCACAATTCCAGAAGCATACAACCATGTTTTCTTTCTGTGAGTCTCTTTTTTCCATATATCTTTCAGTGATTTCACATCCTACTTGATCCTTTTGCCATTAAAATCTACCAAACTGTATATAAAATATCTCCATTTCCTTAACCTCAGTTATTTTTAACTTCTGTGAATTTGTTTTTATTTCCAACCATTCCAGTAAAATTATTTTTGCCAAAGCCACCAAAACACTACATTTCGAGATGTAATTTGCCTATTTCTATCTGCATCTTTCTTGATTTATCCATATGGCTTAACAACTGAATCGATTTGCCTTCTTAAAACACTTGTGATACGATCTACTCCTAAATT
Organism: Rhinopithecus roxellana; assembly: GCF_007565055.1. Lineage (NCBI taxonomy): Eukaryota > Metazoa > Chordata > Mammalia > Primates > Cercopithecidae > Rhinopithecus > Rhinopithecus roxellana. The sequence goes on along the minus strand of NC_044566.1, from coordinate 19,579,197 downwards.
CCTTGCTATCCCATTGGCTGTTTCATTTCAGTCTACTTAGTCCTTCTCTCCTCAATAACAGATGTGAAATTTCATCAGATCTTGGTCATGTCTCTCCTTGGTTCACCCTTTCTCCCTAAATTCCAGGGAATTAAATGCAATACAATCATAAAATACTGATGAACTTATCTTCCCAGCTATCTTTCAATTAAGCATAAGGAATCTAGTGTCGTGTTCCGTATTTTTCTCTTGTAGTTAATTTGGTACTTATTTTCTGTAAACCTTTAGAATTTTCTCTTTCTGTGAAGTGCCATCATACTGTGCCTAGCTTTATATCTTTTTTTAAATTTATTCTCAAAATTCACTTGGGGATTGTCAGGTGAAGATTTATGATTGTCAGATGAAGATTTATGATCTTCTTCAGCACAATTTTCCCCTTTATTAAGTATTTTATTGTTTTTCTTTACTTCATTCCCTCTGCTTCCTTCTGAATTTCTTGAAAAGGACAGTAGAGCTACCAAAAAATATCCTTTATTTCATTCCCATATGTTCAATTCAATACATCTTTTTGTCTGCCTCTCTTGCCATGGGATCTAGGAGAATCATTAATTTAATTATTAATTTAATAATTAGATCATTAATTTACTCTTGAGGTGAAAACATTAAGCTAATAGAACATATTTTTAAATATCAAATATCTCTAGTAATCCCATTCATGTTATGGTCTCTCTTTGGTTAATGGTTTCCTATCCATCTCTATGAATTTTCTAACAATATTTGATATAATATACTTTTTAATTTTTTTGTGTGCATTACTTTAATTCTACTTCCTGAAGTATTAATTATTCTTTTTGTTTAGTGTCCTTTTATCTCCTTGAAACAGTATTTGATAATTCTCACTTGCCTGCTTATTTTGTATTTTTTATTCCCTCCTAATCTCTTGGTAAATGCTAGCCCTGATTATACCAGCTTTTTGAGTGAGTTACGTGGTTAAACATGTGACTGTAGTGGAATGAGGATGAGGTAGCTTGTTTGCTTTTGTCACTCCTCCCTGTCTTTGCTGGCATTCACTTCTTTATCTTCCTTTCATAATACCAAATAAAAATGCTAATATTAGCCCACACATTGGTTCTCACCATTGCTGAAGGTAAATTTCTCAACAAATTGACAGATTGTTGAATGTTGAAGGTAAAATCTGTCAACAAACTAACCTGCCTCAAATGCAAATTCCTCATTGCACCTTTCATGGTCAGTTACACCTGAGGTTTACATCACTCTGATATTTATTTCCTTGGAGTTTGGAGAACTGGAATTCTATCCTCTTTGAAAATAATGCTCATCTGCACATGTATTGTGTTTGTTTCTACTATCTTTTTTCTCCTTCAGTCTAGAAACATCTTCCTGATTTTAAGTGATTTTACATACTCCTGATTTGTACTTCCTTATATTGGACAGTTGTGGAGCATGTTGGGGGCCAAGAGGGGAGAAAGTTGGTTCAAAAATTGGTGAATACCAGTATGTCTTTTTTTATGCACAGAATTGTCAATGACTGGGGCCAAGGGAGGATGTAGATATACATGCCCAGTCCATCATCTGGACCCGAATTATGACATTTATTTTTCCTGGTACCATTCAGAAACATTATATGATTATATCATGGAATGAACAGCTTCACACAAAGTATGGCTCAGCCTGAGAAACTAAAAACAAATATGTGCCAGGATGGCTCGTTCATTGCATGTTAAGGAATGTTACTCTAGTGACCAATGCAGGCATAACATTGCCCTTAGCTTGACTAAACTATAGACAAGCTTCCCATAGCCTCTATATCCTTGACCTCCCTCTTACCCTGTTCCTTACAGAATACAGATTTTCTAACCACGGAGATCTCTCCTCTATGTTTTCTTAGCTTATTTACCTTTGAATGTTTTTATTTGCAGATTCCTTCTCTGCCCCATTAAGTTGTAAATTGTTTTATAAGCCTCTCATAAGTTTTAAAACCAGTGACTGTCTTTCTCAAAGACCTGAGAGCCATCCTTTTGAAATGTAATCAAGGAATATACCATTCCTTCTCTTCTCTGTGGGAGGGTAGGAGCTTAACTTTGGTAGTCACTATCTTCAAGTTGTAAAACTACTTCCTGTCATGAAGTTTAAATAAAATTTCCTTTTCCTTTGGGTAAGGCCGGTTCTCACAGATGGCTTAAGATTCCCCACTCTCCAAGCTCTTAAAATGCCTTCCCAACCTTTGTTTAAGTGGAGTTGAGTTTATAGCACGTCTTCCTAATCTCTTTAAGTTTATCCAGTGCTACTTTTGCTTTGGCATCAGTTCAAATTAAATCATTAATTCATCAATATTTGGAGAGAAAAATGCTTAAAGCAATTAAAGTAAAAAATATATCCATCAGAAATCTCTTTCTTCCTTGACTACATTGGCTACTTCTTAAAGTACACGACTAAATTTAGGAATATCTGTTTGTTTTTTTTTAATGATGTAGAGCATACAATTGGGAAAATGTACATACAAACCATCTGGAAACTCATTCTCTTGCTGCCAAGTATCTGTTTTCTATTTTTGTAGACAGTGACCCTCCATCCATTCTAATCTCTGTGTAAGAAAATACACACAAATAATTGGCAATGTCAGCTCTTTGCATTTGGTAATATAGGGCATGCTCAATATTTTCAGAAATAATTTGGTTATTTTGGGATTGATGTAACTATATGAACTTTTCTTATCACTATGTTTTCATGAATAAGAGGTATATTTTGCGTAAAAATAATTTTTTTCGTATTACATTTATATCTGAACTTATATTTTGCTTTTCATCTATCTGGTAATAATGGTTGACCCCAAAATGGGATGGAAATATGAATTACTAATTAAGTTTTGAAGTCTATACTTTTATTTCAATGATTAAAAAATAATAAGCCTGGGTGTGGTATTTCACACATGTAATCCCAGCACTCTGAGAGGCCAAGGCAGGCGAATTATTGGAAGTCAAGAGTTTGAGACCAGCCTGGTCAACATGGCGAAAGCCCATCTCTACTAAAAAAATACAAAATTGGCCGGGCGCGGTGGCTCAAGCCTGTAATTCCAGCACTTTGGGAGGCCGAGACGGGCGGATCACGAGGTCAGGAGATCGAGACCATCCTGGCTAACACGGTGAAACCCCGTCTCTACTAAAAATACAAAAAAAAAAATAGCTGGGCGAGGTGGCGGGCGCCTGTAGTCCCAGCTACTCGGGAGGCTGAGGCAGGAGAATGGCGTGAACCCGGGAGGCGGAGCTTGCAGTGAGCTGAGATCCGGCCACTGCACTCCAGCCCGGGTGACAGAGCGAGACTCCGTCTCAAAAAAAAAAAAAAAAAAAAAAAAAAAAAAAAAAAAATTTAGCCAGGCGTGGTGGTGGGCACCTGTAGTCCCAAGTACTCGGGAGACTGAGACAGACAGGAGAATCACTTGAACCTGGGAGGCGGAGGTTGCAGTGAGCCGAGTTTGAGCCACTGCACTCCAACCTGGGAGACAGAGCGAGAGTTAGTCTAAAAACAAAACAAACAATAGCAGCAGCAAAATAATAATAATCAAACATTATCTATGTTTGAGGTCATATTAGTTGATCTCATGATATATATACATGTAAAGGGATGGTTCCTAATTTATTTTCTACAATGAAAGTTGGTAATGAACACATATAACTATAGCATAACATGCAGAGTAAGAAGCTCAAATGTTTGTGATGTAAGCAGTATTCATTAGGATTTAAGAGTAATATTTTAGAGTACTTTAGGATAATACTCCACTGGAGTTCTGTTACAAAGTTATGAAGTGTTCACTGAAAGAGGATTTATCTATTTAGCATTACTTACATCTGTGTGGGGGTAGTATTTGAGTTATACACATGATACACTGATGATAATAGAAGAAATGTGAGCAATATAGGGCACTACAGGAAAGCGGTGGGGAAGAAATTACATCCAAAAGACTGCCTCAAAACCCATCTTTGATCCTTCCTAACATTAATTTAAGGATACTATTTTTCTCTGAGTATCACTTTCTTCATCTGTAAAATGATAATAACATTCATTTCTCAGAATTAGTTGAGGGACAAAAAAATGTATTTTGAAATTTTTTAACTAGCAAATTAATTAGCATGGAAGCTACACAAGTAGAAGCTCAATACATATTAGTTCATTCTCTACTAACTCCAGCAGATGACATATGAAAAGAATGACATATCAGGGTAATAATGGTCATTAATGTGGTATATCTAGAAGATACGTTATATCACTAAGTAGATGTAGATGACAAAACTAGGCTACTTTTGAAAGCTTGTAAGACCAAGAAAATATATTTGAATGTTTTTATACAGAAAATGGATAGCAATGATTTTTTCTTATTTGTTGCCTTGCTTCAGATTTATATTACAAAAAGAATATTACTGTACCAGTAATAAATACATAGACATGTATATATTTATATAACATTTATGAAGCAAATATTCAGCCAGACCGAAGCAAATATTTTAGTGTAATTTATACCATGAATCATCTGGAATGATTTCAAAACTGATTTTAGGACTATAAACTGAATCTAGCTAAATTTATATATTACTAGTAATATAAGCATGATGCAGACTCAAAAAGGTAAAGTCGTTTTTCTTCCAATGATATCAAAAGTTTCCCCTCTCCAAAATTGAGAATCTATGGTACTATCTGATTTCTTCAGCAGTTGTTCACACTCTGAAATTATTTGAAATAATCACTTTATAAAAATTCAGAGGAAGCTGATACTTTACTTAAAATACATATTATATGTATTTAACCAGATTTGTATGGCAACATTACTAAGTGTAACTTATTAACAGATACAAGTTTACCAGATTGTCTAGATGCTATATTAACCCCATTTGGAATAATAACCATGTTGTGAAGAATTTTCTCTTTTTTGAGCACTGTGATAAACTCTTTACAGCCATGTGTAGCTCATTAATTATCACAAAAATCCTGAGATTATAAACCTATCATTGTTTCTATTTTGTAGAGAGGATATTGAGCTTGGTGATATAAACTACCTTATCTGAGATTACCCAAATAATAAGTGGAAAGAGCCAGAATTCTCCAGAGCTAACACTTATATCCATAGTATTATAGTAGAGATTATTAAGTCCATGGGTCTTAAGGAGAGGTCAATAATGAGCATTCTTACAGAGCATGTGGAAATAAGCTAGGGTGGGTAATATTCAATGATCATTTGAAATGGGTTCTGGATGGTGACAGAAGAAAGCTTTAATCAAAAGCATAGTTAGTGGCTAGCTAAAATAACTGATTTTTAAACAATTATGTTTTTTCTTTTATTTGCATTTTTCCAGCAAGAGTATTCATAGAATTGTAGAGTAATAATAATTTGAAGGACATCTACAATTTCCACAAAATCAACAGTTAAATGTTGCTGGAACAGAAATCGCCCCTTGTCAGAGTAATTGTCACTTCTCTACTGTTATAATTTGTGTGTGTGTGTGTGTGTGTGTGTGTGTGTGTGTGTGTGTGTGTGTGTGTGTGTGTATATATTCCTTTAAGGATAGAAATATATCTTTTTCCACCTCACATAAACTTGCACTGTTTTCAACAATTAAGATTCTGGTGAGAACCAATTGTCTTTTCCACATGAAATAATTTTTGATATCATAGATCTAATACATATCCTGAAACCTTCCATTGTCTAGGATAATAATTTTGTTCATTATAGGTGAATCTCTAGAACATATCACAATTATCCTTGCTTACCCCTGAATACAATACAGCTTATCATCATATTTCTTAAGATGTGTTGTTCAGAATTTAAATACATACAAAACAAATTACCATATATACATTAAAAGATTTTTTATATATCTGTGGTTCCTTTTCACCAGAAAAAATCATAATGTTGGTTATTCATTCATATTGAATTTTAACCTACGATCATCTATCTGAAGACAGAAGATGTGAATTTGCCTTAAAAATATTAACTCAATTTGCATGTAAAATATCAGCTGAAGTACATACTTTATTTGTAATAATTACACTTTTGGCCTTTATTAAAAGCATAACACTTAAAAAAAGTTTTAAGTAATTTGGTCATTTAATAATTGAAGATGTTTCAATGTCCCTGGAGTTTAACAAATTAAAGATTTTAAATCATCAACAGTTATTTCAATCATTTTAATTGAAGGCCTATGAAGACTTCCACTTAGGGCAGGACCCACCTAAAGATGCGACTCTACTGTCATGCTAAATTAATATTTTAAGTTTTCTCTATGATGACAGGAACCATATAAAGTGAAACTAGTCAAAGCGGTTAATTAGCTGGGACAAGCGCCCAAAAAGTTTCATGTTGTATTATTTCTACTTAGAGATAGGGCACAAAGTTCTTCTTAAAGAGCAATATCAATGACAGTGACAATGTATAAGACGTCAGGCAGTGGTAGGAACATGACTCATGAGAAATACTCCCAATGGAAACGAATTTCCATTAAAATGAAAAGAAATGGATTACTGTACTGGCAAAATGAAGGAAGGCAGGAAAGCAGGAAGGCTGACAAGAAAAGAAAGAAGCAAAGGAGGAGGGAAGGCAGAAAGGAAAGAAAGAGGAAAGAAGGGAGAGAGAGTAAGTCTGAAATAAATTCAGGAAGTGCATTGCTTGTGTGTTACTCTCTTCTCTACATAGAAGTCAATCAATGGCTTCGGTCTCTGTATGGTGCAATCCAAAATGACTCTTTTTACAATGTGATGTAAGAGGATATCCATTATAAAACCCGATTTTAAATTCAATACTATGTTAAAATAATACTAAATTTTGAAAGTGACACCTGATTTCCCAGTGTTCCAACTCCAGCAGAGAGGTAATTTTCCTTGCAAAATGGAGCACACATTTCACCTTCCTATATTATCATCTCAGTTTGACTGAACACTTCATTACCTGGATGGGCCGTATTTTCACCTCCAAGATCCCACACAAGCTATTCCTATTCTTGGAACTCTTAATTCCTTTATACTACTACAGAATACTATTGTTTATTGGATAGTTTTAACTTAAAATAACATTTCCTACTCAGACCTTTAAGGGATGCAGCAGGTATCTCCTCTGTGCTCCCACATTGTTTTGTAATTTTCTCTATCTTAGCACTTATTATACTGAACAATAATGGACTAAGAGATTTGAGGATGGAGATTTGTCAGGTCCAACTTAAATCCCAAGGGTATGGAGCAATATCTTCTCAAGCCTGACACGATCTACTAAATAAATGAATAAGTACAGAAGAAAATGTGCTATTGCTTTTCCATCAATTTAATTACACATTCTAAAGGAGTCTATTTATGAGGAAACTAAACATGCTATTATTTCGTATTGATTGTGAACTACCACTAACACATTGTCCTCTTTACACAGACTGCTGCCACACCAATTATCGCCAAAACAGTTCTCCTTCAATTGATCCTTAGAAATAGACACAAGTGTGTGCATGCGTGCACATACACACACACAATTTACATTTTACATTCTCCCTTTCCAGATCATGTTGCGTCTCTTTCTCAACGTGATTAAGCTGACATTTACTATTTTCTGGTTTTGCTATTAGGCACTGTCCTTGGTACTGAAGAACACACAGGCATTTAAGACTTATCTCAAGCCCCTCTCAGTGGCTTTCTGCCTTATGGAGAAAAGGGAAACAAATAAACAAAAACCAAAACGTAAACCAATTAATACAATGCATTGTAAAAGTGTGCTATGTTCAAATTTTACACAGGATGTACGGCAATGCCAAACACTTATAACTAAATTCAACTGGGTTCTTATAAAAATTAAGCCTTGTGAAATGAGTAAAAGTCAACTAGATGAAAGGAGGTTAGTAAGAGGAAAAAGGAGACCCAGATAGGACAGTGGGCGAACATAACATGATCACGGAACTGCCAGTAATTTTAAATAGTTAGGCTTAAGGATACCTGTTAAGAAATTCTAAGGTTGTGAAAATCTATTGAGATAAATCAAGGAGATAAAATTGTATTCCAAAAATTCTTGTAAGCTGCTGGACTTCAAATACAGAGTAACTTCAACGTGTTTTTCTATGAATAACCATACCACAAAATCTTTAACTTCACTTGCGCATTTAATTATTTCCTCAAGTCATTGATAAAAATACAGAATGCTTAAGAGCCAAGGACATAGCCCTGTGACACATCACTAGTAATTTTTATTAATTAACAATTTTTAATTAGGAGTTCTTGCCAGATGTGAATACATGTAACCAAATTATTTTCTGCCCAATGCTTCTTCAGCTTTCTGTGAAGATATAATAAGAGATTTTGACAAATGCTTTGTCAAAATACAGACACACCATTGGTTGCTGCACCTATACTACAAATAACTTCATTACTTGGAAGAGATAGCACTTAACGTCTTATAATGGAAATATTTTGTTGTTAAGCCATGACTTTCTCTCTTTTGTCTCTTAGAATCCACATTCCTCTTTTGGGCAACTGCTCCTTCCTGACTCCAAATATATGCCTTTAGATGACACTAAATGTATAGGATTATTTTGTATGTATGTGACCAAACATTCCAAAAATATTATTCCATAAATATTATTCAAGTACCTATGTTTGTAATAACATATGTATATACTTAGTAAATATGTGCTGTAGTAAAGAAATTATAGTAGTTGTGCAATATCAAGTGGTAGCAGCAGAGGCAGATAGGTCACTGGACTCTGGACATATTTTGAAGGCAATGCCATGATTAATTCCTGGCACACTGAATATCAGCTGCCAAAGACGTGAAGATCCAAGGAAGAGCAGCAGGGAGAATATTAGTGCTATTGAATTAGATAAGAAAGTAGAGAGGGTACAGTTGGTTTTGGAATGGAAGAACAAAAAGGTTGAGTTTCACACAGTATAATTTAGATATTTAGAAAGATTTAAGTAGAATTGTTCTGCAAATATTTGAATATATGAAGTTAGAGTTGAGACAAATGGTCTGGCTGGAGATATCAATTGTAGTTACTGGCTTAGAAATGGTACTTACACACATGAAACTGGATGACATCATCAGAGGAGAAAGTGCAGCTACAGAAGTTTAGACCACCAACTGCTAAGCCCCGGAGCACTTCAACATGAACAGCTTTGAGGATACACAAGGAATAACAAATCTGAGTTAAGCAGCCTGCTAAATAAGAAGAAAAAACAAGAGATGATGGTGTTCTGAAAGCAAAAGTGAAGAAGGTCTTTGAAGAAGTAATTAATGATGTCAAATGCTGATGAGATGAGAATTTAGCAATAGAGATGTCATCTGTGAACTCATGAGGAGGTACCTCATTTTCTGTGTGCATTTTGTGAGTATGTGTATGTGTGAGTGTGTGTTGAGGGAGTTGTGTGTTTACAACAGGAAGTAATCAGGGTTCAAGGGACAAATAAGTCATGTATTAAATACATTCTTTCACATTAGAGAGAACGATAACTTTTATTAACAAAATGTAAAGAACCACGTTTATGTTCATTAACAAATATCCAGAAATATAGAATTCATTTAGTTCTCTAAAAGCTCAGAAAATATTCCAGTTTGAAGTTTATAGAATTGCCCAGAAAAGTTTAACTGATTCAAGAATTGTAATCTTACAATACATACCTGAAAAACCAGACAAAATAATGTTTTCAGATATTGGACGATGGACCTCGAAGGCCTGGGATACCTGAAAGAAAAAAAAAAAATGGGGTAAGTCCTACAGCTTTCCTAGATTGCTACAGAAATCAGTCTCTAAACCTGAGCAAAGGTATATGAAACTAGTCTACTGATCTTGTTGAGATGAGGATGCAGATATTAGGGTATAGAAAGGAAAGGTTAAGATGGCTATTATTTGTATAGCAGAATATTGGAGATAAGGAAGCTGCATAAACAAAAACAGATCATGAAAAACTACCCAGGGAAACCTCCCCATATCTTTTGGTAGAGTACCACTCTCTGTATGCATGGGTAAAATTTGAAGACCAAAGAAAGCACCACTGGCATGCAAATAAACAATTTTTACTAGACAGAAAGCAGAGATTTCATACTCCATAGGATATTAAGTAGAATCTACAGAACAACTGTGTTTAGTAGTACAGCTATAAATGTGTAAAGGTAGGGGCTGCTCCATATTTGTCATTACAAAAACTCAGAAGCAAATGAATCCCAAGTAATTTACCTAACAGTGTAACAAATTTTTTCATTAATATTATTCATATATAAGAGTAGGTTACTATATGATAAACTAAAAATAAAAATATTTAAAATATTTTATGAGATTAACAGTAGATTATTTACCACAGAAAAAAAGATAAGTGAACTTGAAGGCGTACTAACAGCAATTATCCAGAAGGAAACAGAGTAAGGGATAGAGACACTAATAAATTAGTAAGTAGATGTTTCCTGCTTTGTTCTTTTTGCTTAGTATTGCCTTAGCTATTTGAGCTCCTTTTTGGTTCCATACGAATTTTAAAATAGCTTTTTCTAGTTCATTGAAGAATGTTTTTGGTAGTTTGGTAGGAAAAGTATTGAATCTGTAAAATTTTAGGCATTATGGCCATTTTAACAGTATTGAGTCTTCCAATCCATAAGCATGGAATGGCTTTTCATTTGTTTGTATCATCTCTGATTTCCTTGAGTAGTGTTTTGTAATTCTTATTGTGGAGATGGTTGCCCTCCCTAGCTTATCATCTGCAAAGAAGGATACTTGGACTTCCTGTCTTCCTATTTGGATGCCTTTATTTCTTTTTCTTGTCTGATTGCTCTGGCCAGGACTTTCAATACTATTGAAAGGAATCAATATTATTCCTTCAATACTATTGAAGGGAATCCTTGTCTTGGGCCAGTTTTCAAAGGGACCATTTCAGATGACGTTGGCCTGTGTGTTTGTCATAGATGGCTCTATTTATTTTGAGCTATGCTCCTTCAATGCCTGGTTTTTGGAAAGTTTTTAACATAAAGGGATGCTGAATTGTATTGAAAGCCTTTTCTGCATCCGTGAAGATAATCATGTGGTTTTTGTCTTTGGCTCTACTTATGTGATGAATTACAATTATTAATTTGCATATGTTGAACCCACCTTGCATCCTATGTATAAAGCCTACTTGATCATGGTGGATTAGCTTTTTAATGTGCTGTTGGATTAAGCTTGCTAGTATGTTGGTTGAGGATTTTTGCATCAGTGTGCTACTTAACTTCAAAGTACACTACAGGGCTACAGTATTAAAAATAGCATGGTATTGGGACAAAAGCAGACATGTGGACCAATAAAATAGAATAAAAACCTCATCGATAAGTATGCGAACCTGTGGGCATCTGATCTTTGACAAAACTGAAAAAAAAAAAGCAATGGGGAAAAGATTCCTTATTCAATAAATGGTGCTGGGATAACTGGCTAGCCATATGCAGGACCTTGGAACTAGGCCCTTTCTTTTACCACATAAAATAATTAACTCAAGATGGATTGAAGACCTAAATTTAAAACCCTAAACTATAAAAACCCGAAAGACAACTTAGGCAATACCATTCTAGACACAGAATTGGGCAAAGATTTCATGACAAAGATGTCAAAAGCAATTGCAGCAAAGGTAAAAATTGACAAATGAGATTTAATTAAACTAAAGCACTTCTGCACAGCAAAATACACCATCATCAGAGTGAATAGAAAACCTATAGAATGGGAGCTAGAGCCATTATCTTTAGCAAACTAACACAGGAAAAGCAAAGCAAATGCTGCATGCTCTCACTTATAAGTGGGAGCAAAAAGATAAGAACACAAGGACACAAAGAGGGGAACAAGAGTTGCTGGGGACTACCTGAGGTTGAAGGGTGGGAGGAAGGAGAGGAGTGGAAAAAAGTAACTGTTGAATAGTAGGCTTAGTACCTGGGATACAAAACAATCTGCACAAAACACCTGCATGACAGGAGTTTACCTATATCAAAACTGCACATGTACCTTTGAACTTGAAATAAAAGATTCTTAAAAAATCATCAGAGCATCAGTGTATCAGTGGATTTTCATACTGCTGTGAAGAAATAATCAAGACTGGGCAATTTAATGGACTCACAGTTTCACATGACTGGGCAGACCACACAATCATGGCAGAAGGCAAAGGAGGGGCAAAGGCACGTCTCTATTTCCTATGTAGGAAATAGAGAGTGTGCAGGGAACCTGCTGTTTTTTAAAATCACCAGATCTCATGAGACTTATTTGCTATCATGAGAACAGCATGAGAAAAACCTGCCCTCGTGATTCAGTTACCTCGCAACCAGTCCCTTCCATGACATGTGGGGATTATGGGAGGTATAGTTCAAGATGAGATTTGGGTGGGGACACAGCCAAACCATATTATCATGGTGGAAGGGGAAGCAGACACATCCTTCTCCACATGGTGGCAGCAAGGAGATGTGCGGAGCGAAGTGAGGGGGGAAATCCCTCATAAAAACATCAGATCTCGTGAAAACTCACCATGGTGAGAACAGCATGGAGGTGACCATTCTGGGATTCAGTTACATCCCAACGGGTCTCTCCCATGACACATGGGGATTATTAAATCAGGGTGGTGACACAAGCAATCATATCAATCAGTATTTGAGGAATAAAATTTACTAGTCTAATAGATACGCAATTGGAATATTAAAAAACAGTCTAGGATAAGGCAGAAAATAATATTTGAAGAGACACTGACAGAGAATTATCTAAATATGATCAGAACTGAATCCACAGATCTAAGAAGTTTCATCATCTGCAAGCATAGTAAACATACAGAAAATGATATCAAGGCACATCATAATAAAATTGTTGAATATAAGTCATAAAAAGAAAAAAAATTAAAAGCAGCAGGGGAAAAAAAAAGACTTAATAACAGAGAGAGGGAAAATGGTGTGTCATGACATAGCCAACTTTGTGTCAGAAGCTATTCAATATTGAGAAAACCAGAACACTACCACAGAAGAACAAAAGAAAAATCTGTCTAATTTAGAATCCTGTTCACAATGAAATATATTTTAAATTGTAGGCAAAATAAAACCTTTTTAGAATTAGGAAATTCTTCAGGGTGAAGTAAAATATTTTAAGGAAATTTGGATCTATACAAAGGAATGAAGACTTACAGAAAGTTATGTGGCTGAATAGAAATCTTCTCATTGTAATCACTTTAAAGTCAATTGATTGAAAGGAAATTACAACTGATGTTTCATGAGGCTTATAAGCATATGATACATAAATAAGTACAGAAATAAAATACAGGCTAATAGTACAGATAAGGGGATAACTAGAAGTACAGTACACGTATTTAAGATTCTTACACTTTAACAACTGCTTAATGTTATTTAAATAGCATTAGATAATATTTCATACTAAATACTATTTAAACTAGTTTGAATCTGATATTTAATATTACTTGATGTTATACAGTTTAAATAAGAGTTTCTCAATCTTGACACTACTGATACTTTGACTTAGATAATTTTTTACTATGGGGGGCTCTCCTGTGCATTCTACGATGTTGAGCAGAATCTCTGACATCTACCCATTGAATGTCAGCAGCACACACACTTCCTGTCCAATATGAAAACAAAAAAAATCCCAGACACTGACTAATATATCTTGAGGACAGTATCACCTGTAGTTGAAAATCACAGCTTTAGAATAATGAAAATGTAAATAAAAGAGGCATAGTTAATGAAAAAATAGTGAAAGTAAAGTGAAACACTAGAATATAATATTATTCCAAAAGAAAACATGGGAAGATTTTTTTTTTAAATAGATGAGACAAGTGGAAAACAGAGGCGTTGGACTCAAACCCAATCATATTAAAAAGTACATTAAAAAGTATAGCAGTCTTTCTATGACAGCCCCTCCCTAGGTCTCCTCTGTACCAAAGCTTGACAGAGATTATGTCCTGCTCCCAAGATCGAGGGAACATCTTTGCAGGCCTGGTTCCTCCTTTCCACTCTTTGAATTAGATTAAGCTATAACAATACCACTGCACCTCTGCCAATTCACAGAATTCTTTTGGGCTGGCTTACAATAAGTCTCCCTCCAGTTCCTCCTTTGGAAAATCAGAAGTTTATGTAATAATCAGTGTGTACAACTCAGACACCCTCAACTGTGTGTGACACTCTCAAACACCTAAAAGGGCTGGGCCCCAACAAGGTTTCAGCCTTTGACTGGAATTTAGAAGAATAATTGCAAAGACATTTGAACTCTTTGAGCTCAAAGTTTGAACTCATTAGGGCTCAATCTTCTCACATTTTTATATAAAATACTGGGTTTGAAACATACTATCCAGTGATATAAAATGGAAAGGTATGTTTATATGATGTTTCTGTAACTTAAAATTAGCTATATTGGGGTGTGTTTTTAATGTTAATAAATAAGATAACATTCTCATAATTTTGAACTACCTTTAAAATAATCTATGTAGGATTCTGAGAGGTCAGGGGTTCAAAACAAGCCTGAGCAACATAGAGAAAGCCAGTTCCTATAACAAATAGAAATGAAAATTAGCCGGGCATAGTGGCATGTACTTATAGTCTTGGCTACTCTGGAGGCTGAGGCAGGAGGATCACTTGTGCCCAGTAGTTTCAGGCTATGGTGAGATACATGATAGTGATTTCGTGAGGTCAGAATTTATACTTTTCCTGTAACTGCTTAATAGAATTATTAAAAAAGGATTAGAATTCTCCATCTGACAAAATAAGCAGATGTCTAAATTGGACATTAATGGATGACATTTCTTTAAAATACTACAATTTATAGGCCAGGCACGATGGCTCCTGCCTGTAATCCCAGCAGTTTGGGAGGCCGAGGTAGATGGATGACTTGTGCTCAGAAATTTGAGACCAGCCTTGGCAACATGAGGTGACCCTGACTCTACAAAAAGTACAAAAATTAGCAGGGTATGCTGGTATGCACTTGTACTCCCAACTAAGGAGGCTGAGGTGGGAGGATCACTTGAGCCCAGGAGGTGGAGGCTGCAGTGAGCCAAAATCATGCCACTGTCTGGTAGCAGAGTGACACCCTGCTCCCCCAAAAAATAATAAATAAAATTACAATTCATATAACTGGCTAAATTGTACGTATTTATTCTATCTAGGCTATTGAAATAAGTACTTGCAAAGTGATTTAAAAGCATGACACTCAAAAGCATTTTTATTACTATGCAGTATAAGATGGGATAAAAATAAGGAATAAGGTGACATCCTTAACACTGTAATACAAAGAAAACTTAAATGGGCTGGTAATACGGTTTGAAGGGTAAGTTATTCAGAAGCCAATATAAGAGAAATAAAATACATATTTGAATTTAAGGACATAATTTTTCTACTCATTTTGGTAGTACAGAGTTTATGATCAGGTATATACCTGAAAAAAAATTAAGCCAGAGAACGGTTCATAAACTACATAATGTAGCCTTGAATATGATAGGCACTTGATATTAATCTTATTCTTTCATATTAAGAAACTTCTTTAGTTTTCATTGCCTTTCTTTTCAGCACATTTAATCTATTCTTCCTGAGTGGTATACTGCCAAAGGATAAAATGTAGAATCTGAAAATAATGTTAAAATCCTTTAAGAAGCTATAGTTCACCATTTTAAAAGAATGATATATAGACAATGTGAAAAAAATCTACCAATTGAGCCTGAGAATTCCAAATTTTTAGAAGCCAAAAGACAGAGTCCCAAAATAGGTCATAATACTAGAAAGAATTTTCTTTGCCAGATTTGTCGATCACAAACATGCTTCAAGTACAACACTGCAGTGTTTACATTTGGCAATAATCTTTTCCAGTATTTCAAGTTGTACCTTATGTTCTGTTTTTGGTATTTTTGTACTCCTGGTGTGCCAAACACTACAGTAGATGATAGGCAAGTCAAACACAACCCGCCTTCACAAACATGCATATTAAGAGGAATGAAGGAACATACTTCTGAAATTTAAACTGAATTTATTGTGATTTCAGAAAGAGGAGTAACTATTGAAGGTAACTGCAAAGTCATTTCCAAGTCTTAGTAAAGCTGTCCCAGCACAACATGTGTGTGTTTTCTTAATTTTCAGGACTTTTAGACTCTTCAGTGATTTGAGCTGCACAGTGTATTTCATCAAATAAAGGGGTCTCTGACATGTGACTTTCTCTTAACTCTTAAAGAGCCATACCACTTACGGAAATGTCAAGAAATGGTTGGGTGTTGGGTGGGCTTTTGATTTTTCAATTAAAGACCATACTTTATTTTAATTTTGTTGTTAGTTTTCCCCTAATTTCCTTTGTGTTTTCCCATTTTAGAGTCACATCCGAGACACCGCATTGCATTGTCATCATATATTTTTAAGCTATTCAAGGCCGTAACAGTTTCTCAGGC
Organism: Rhinopithecus roxellana; assembly: GCF_007565055.1. Taxonomy (NCBI): domain Eukaryota; kingdom Metazoa; phylum Chordata; class Mammalia; order Primates; family Cercopithecidae; genus Rhinopithecus; species Rhinopithecus roxellana. Next base: position 19,562,817 of record NC_044566.1, on the reverse strand, counting down.
TTTCCCTGCGTTTGATGACCTTGACATTTTTGAGGAGAACTGGTCAGATGTTTTGTAAAATGTACCTCAGTTAAAATTTGTCTGAAGTTTTTTTACATGGTAAGATGGCGGTTATGAGTTTTTGGCAGGATGACCACAGAAGTGAAAAGCCATTATCGTCACATCATATCAAGGGTTTGTGCTATTAACATGACTTCACTGTTAACCTTAATCACCTGGCTGAAAGAGGCTTGCCAGGTTTCTGTACCGTAAAATAATGACTCTCACTTTTTTACTGCAATCTTTGGAAAAAAGTCACTATGCAAATCCCATTCTTAAGGGATATAAAATTATGTCTCCCCTCCTTCAGTGGGGAGAGTATCTACATAAATTATATGAAACCCTATAAAGAAAATTTGCCTCCACTATCCCATTTATATGTCCAGTGATTTATTTATATCAGTATGAACTCATGGGTATGCATTTTATCTTTGAGTTATAATACTCTGTTTTTATTGCTCAAACTTCCCCAGCTTTAGCCAGTGAGAGCTCTTTCAGTTGTTTACTGTTCCCCTTTAACACACCTACATCATTGCATTTAAATTTACTATGTCCTTAGTTTCTGGTCCTATAAGATATTCAAGGTTCATCTTTTATATTTCATATCCCTGCCCTAGCATCAGCCATTTCTCCAAGTAGCCCTAGTTCTTTTTATTGGAGAGTAGTATTAGAGACCAAGTGTTGGATCTGCTTGTTGTTACTGGTGCATTGTTGGTTCTGTGAACAGAACTATGGAATATATGTAAGTATACCAAGCTTACACACAACAATATTTATAGTTATTTCTCTATCCATCTGTATTTATATTACATTATACATGAGTTCATACTGATGTCTACAACTCTAATCCAGTAACATAGGATGTATTCTAACCTTCTTCCCTTTTGTGTCTGTAGCTTCACCCGTTTAAAAATAACCTGGTTTCCTCCTTCTGCTATCCTTGTCATTATTTGTTCAATACCAGTGTACATGCAGAGTGGTTTCAGAATTATCAAGCCATGTGCAGTAAACTTTTAAGTTAAAGATCCTAGATGGCACAGTGTTAGTGCATATGAGGAAACAGTTCTAGTTTCAGTCAACCTGACAATGATTTTGTTTCTACATTCTTTTCAAGAATACCAATCTTGAGGTTCATAATGCAATTTTAGCTATAATTAAGTGCATACTTGATGGGCAATCTCTCAGAAACAGCAGGTATTTTAAAGTATGTCCTACTATTAATGAGGAGTTCAGTAAATATAGTACTTCTGTTACTTATTTCATGTTCTATTAGCATTTGGAGCTGGTAGATACTATAATGGGAAATTATACAAATTCAACTTTCTTAATATCCATAGCATATTTTCCTACCATTATCTTCCAAGCTCTTAAATCCCCTTAAATAAAAACACATGAAATTTGTATCTAATATTAGATTGGTGCAAAAGTATATGCGGTTTTTATCGTTAAAAGTAATGACAAAAGCCGCATAATATTCACATAGGTAATACTATTGTAAATATATTGTTCGTATGTATATGTACCTATATATTTATATGTACATAATGTATATGTACATATATATTTGTGTGTACATATATATTTAGACAGAGTCTAGCTCTGTCAGTAGGCTGGAGTGCAGTGGTGCCATCTTGGCTTACTGCAACCTTCGCCTCCTGGGTTCAAGTGATTCTCCTGCCTCAGCCTCCTGAGTAGCTGGGATTACAGGCACCTGCCACCATGCCCAGAAACGGGTTTCACTCCGTTGGTCAGGCTGATCTGGAACTCCTGACGTTGTGATCCACCTGCCTTGGCTTCCGTATATATATATACAATTAGCTCAATTGGTTTCTATTGTTAAATACAACTGTGATAGTTAATTTTATGGGTCAACTTGACTGGGCAAATGAATGACAACTTGAGTGTGTCTGTGAGGGTATTTCTGCAAACAGTGAGCACTTTTTTTTTTTTTTTTTTGAGATGGAGTCTCGCTCTGTCACCAGGCTGGAGTACAATGGAGCTATCTCAGCTCACTGCAACCTCTGCTTCCTGTGTTCAAGCAATTCTTCTGCCTCCGTCTCCCAAGTAGCTGGGCTACAGGTGTGCGCCACCATGCCCTGTTAATTTTTGTATTTTTAGTAGAGACGGGGTTTCACTACTTGGCCAGGCTTGTCTCAAACTCCTGACCTCGTAATCCGCCTGCCTTGGCCTCCCAAAGTGCTGGAATTATAGACATGAGCCACTGTGCCAGGCCAACAGTGAGCATTTGAATCAATAAACTGAGTGAAGACGATCATCTTCACTAATGTGGTCATACCTCACACCTCCTTTCCAGGGCCTGACTAGAACAAAAGGATGGAGGAAGAACAAATTCTCTCTTTGTCTTCATGAGATATTTATCTGGAGATTGCTAATGCAATAATCAACTCAAACTCTGAAAAATCGTCTTGATTATTGGTAAATCATGAGGAGGTTTATTTTTATAATCAGTCAGTTTATGAATGGCCAGCACATTCTTATCAAGTAATCTATTCTATGTAATTGTTGTCCTCGGGCTAGTACTTCTGTTAAACAATTGGAAATTTTCTAGGAATCAGGGATAAATCTATAATGTGCGCATTCACAGCTCTGTTTCACAAATTTAACTACAAGAGTAAATATTTAATTACATTTCAAAGTCTCCATAAAGTATCTATTTGAATAAATCATGACATATACGTCTAAAACATTGGCTTTCAGACTAAACTACTACAGTGATTTTTTTAAAAACTCATTTAGGTACAGAAAGTTATTTAAGACTGATACTAAACTAGTATAGTGTATATCTCTTTAGAATAATAGAAATGTTCTAAATTTGACATACTGTCTTTATCTCGGATTATTTAATTATATATTCTTTAAGGTTGGGGGAAAACCTCTATTAATTTTATTTAAATGAAAACATTCTCAGAGTCTAGGGAATGATAATTACTATTATTAATTATTAATAGTAATATGGTAATGATTATTACAATAACTTGCAATTGTTATAATGTACTTCATCATGTGCTTTATAATTTATGCGTCTTGTATAAATGTTTTAAAGTAGTATTAAGTAAAAAACAGTTCACAAAAGGTTATGTCAACTGCTGCTTAGTTATTTTATTATTTAAAAAGGAGATGTTTAACAACTTTTAAACTAGACTTTTAGCTGCCAAATTTTTTGATAATCCTTATACTTGGGTAGGGCTCTTGACTCCTTCTGGGCAGTGGGTCATGTACTGAAGCAGTAAGGATCACCTCTGCTCTAGAGCATTTAAATGTAAGTGTTAAAATCTCAAGTATCTCTTGGTCTACCACATTTATCAAAGATGTGCTTAAGATTGTCATGCTAGAAGTTGATGGTGAAAAAAAAATGGTGGTGGTGCCAGAAACACAGTGGATTGATGATTACTCTGTAGCACAATCCTATCCTCACTATTACAGAAATTAATGTCAAAAGAGTTTCATTACTATAACTCAAGCCCCAAAAATGTGAGATTAGTTTAGCCTTTAGATGTTGAATAAGTTGAAATAGGACATTAACACAATAACATTATATGTTGGGTAGTTTCTAAATGTTTGATAAAATCATCTATCACCTGTGGCACTTGTTGAAATAGGACATTAACACAATAACATATGTTATATAGTTTCTAAATGTTTGATAAAATCATCTATCACCTGTGGCACTTGAGAGGTAGATAATATACACCTAATAAACTGGAATCTGTAATTATTGTAAAAACATGAATAATGCATGTTGACTACTGGGGGTTGTTTTTTGCAAGGTATTAAAAGAAACAGATGACCTCAGGGAAAAAAAAAAAAAAAAGCTATGCAAACAGAAATGTACAGAAATAGAGGAAGTCTAGAAATTTTGAGGTCTTGGAAGAGGCAGATTGTTCTCAGTTCCAAATAGTAAATTATAAAACTAAGAATATTTTAGAATTAAAAGGCCCCTAAAAATTTGTCCTTGAGGTAAGGACCAAATTAAGGGTATGGCCTTCACCTTATTGTGGAAATGTGGGAAAGGACTAAATGGCCTCTACCTAAGGATCAAATCAAAGGTGTGGTTCTTTAGACCACAAGGCTCAGGAAAAAAGATTTGAATCTTGAGACACTCCCACCTAACCTGATAGGATTAAAACACTTTCAGTTTAATTACAAGCTGAGTCTGGAAAAACATCAGCATACCTAGGCTATTTCAAGAATTTAATGAAGTCATTCCTAGTGGGTGGGAAAGAGCCCTTTCCAGCCCCTGCTCATGCCTTTCTAACTACCTGTAACAAAGTAAGAGGACTTGGCAGCACCATTTATTACACAGTGTTCATCATAAATTCATCTAGTAATTGGAGTGACCACCTCTGTTAATTGGTTTCAGACAATGTAAAAATAAACTTTTATTTTTTGAGAAGTTTTGCCGTGGAATAAAGCATCTACCAGTTAAGTTTCTACCTTCTCACAGACTCATCCACAGATACAGAGATGAAAGTGCTATCTTCCTTGGATATTTACATTCCCAAGGGATGTTTTTCAGGTGCTTGAGACTTTTCTGAATTGTAAAGCTGTCTTAAGACTTGTTATCGTTTAAAGAGATTTGAATTCATTTCAAAAAGATTGAGAATGAATTGCAAAGTTTTCTAAAGTAAATCCTCTAAGAAAAGGGAGGGAGGGAAAAGTCTTTCCTCTATTGATCAAAAGAATTGTCTCTTTATTTTTAATTTGCATTTGCTGTTATCCATACTGAAGAGCAATGGTTCAAAGAAAAGGATTTGTACAATTGTTTGAGTCACAGGGGAAACTAGAAGCTTTTTTTTATGGAATAAGATTTTTACTGCAATGTCCAACTAACAGATAAGCAATGGTTATGCACATTTAAGCATTTGGTGAATGTTCTCTCCAAGATGAATTAAGTGAACCAGTCACTCTAGGAAAAACAACTGATAGTATTTTTTGCCAATGATACAATTCAAGCTTTCAATCAATATTAAAATTAAAAAACTTATATCTGCTTTCATGTGCTTGACATTCTATTCAAATGTTTTCTTGATGACATCAGTAGTAATAACATGTAATTTTTTAAATATTGCTAAATGAAACATGTCAACATTGAAAAGAACTACTAAACTAGTGAAGCCATGCTTTCCAAATATCCAATATATTTTTATAAAGTCATGCATGGGTAAACAATCCATTCATAGTGCAAGATACGTCAATGGATTTTAAAATGACAGAACCCAGCTTTTTAAATATAGTTGTAAATTCTGTATTACACAAAACTTTGAGAAACTACCACTTGTTCAATAGTAGCGCAGTATAAACAAACAATATCCACAATTATCTGAATATACTACCATCAAAATTCTCCAGTTTTTTCCAGCTTTCAATGTGAGGCTGAATTTTCTTTATATTCTTCAACCAAGACAACATATTGCAAGAGACGAAAGGCAAAACAACAATGAAAAACCGGCTATGTTCCTTTAAGATAGGCATTCAAGAGATTTGCACTTAATATGAAATAAAACACTTTTTTCACTATGTTGTTTTGAAAAAATGGTTATATTTTATGAAAAGATGCTATTTCTATTAATATACAACAGATTTTTGATACTGTTTTAAATAAACATAATATTCATGTTTAAATTTTTATATAATATAGACAGATATAACCCAGATGAACAGAGATTCTTTGAACTTTTCAAAGATTTTTAAAAAGAAAAATGATTCTTAAGGTCAAAAAGTATGAGAACCACTGATTTAGAGAAATGAGAGAGTTATGGTGGTTAGAAAGCAAGTATGTAACTCTAGGAACCATATTTTTCAAAAACATATGGGAGTGGCTACTGGTATATAGGGCTGACTGTTATAAAATACATAAGCAATATGCAAAGTTCTCAGAAACATATGCTGTCAAAAAGAAACAAAAGTAGCTTAAAAGATATGGTGATGGTTAAAGTCTTAAGATGACTCTTGAGCTTTCTATCATATCTAGAAAGAAAAGAGCTGAGAAAGCTATGCAGTCCCCAGTGAATGAATAGGTCTTGTGTATACTTTCAGTGTTGGTCAAAAAGATAGTGGGAAAGGGATGATCTCCAAGAGAGAATATTCTGAACCTACACAGAAAAATAAACCAACATTTATTTCATATCTGTTGAGTGTACCTTTTTGTTAGTCCTCAAAACACTTGTTTCAAAACAAACTCAGTCCCTACCTAGAGAAAAGTAATCTAATAAGGCACAAAAAGTTGAAGTGCTTTGCTAAAATTAACAAGGATATTAAGTTATGGAGGCAGTATTTAAGCTGTTGTTATGTCATCATGAGATAGGAGTCGGGCAGGACTAGTTTCTCACACACAGGTCACAAAACTATGCTGATAAAATAGAATGCGGTGGAGAAAGTGGCCAAAATCTGCCAAAACCAAGATGGCAACTGAAGCAATATCTTGTTACACTTGCTCCTCATTATAGGCAAATTATAATACATTATCATGGTAAAAGAGACTCCCATTCATACATGAAGAATGCCATGGCAACTCCAAAAAATTACCCTCTATGGTCTAATTAGGGGAAGAACGCTCAGTTCCAGCAACTCTCTACCCTTTTCCCAGAAAAACTCCTGAATAATCCATGCCTTATTTAGCATATAGTCAAGAAGCAATCATAAACACAGCCAATTAACAGCCCAGCAGGGCTGCTCTGCCTATGAGGTAGCCACACTTTTATTCCTGTACTTTCTTAATAAGTTCACTGTCACTTTACTCAGATGACTTCCTCTTGAATTCTCTCCTGAACCCACTTGGCTTCCCTGGCTGAGCCACATGCTTGGGGTAAGTCGGCCTGTAACAATCAGATAATATAGCCTTTTCTGATTAAAATATGATTGTGTGTTCATTCATTCATTCATTAATCATTCAGTACATTTTGAATGGCTACTATCTGTAAATGACACTGTCTTTGAAACTATAGGTTTTTTTTTTTTTATAATCTGACTTAAATTTTGCCTTGAAGGTACTTGTAGCCCCATAAGCAGATAAGATACACACCTGAATTTGTGTAATATAGAGAAGATAAAAAGTAACTGAGGGTGTGGGGGTGTGATGGTTAATACTGAGTGTCAGCTTGATTGGACTGAAGGATGCGAAGTATTGTTCCTGGGTGTGTCTGTGATGGTGTTGCCAAAGGAGATTAACATTTGTGTCAGCGGACTGGGAGAGGCAGTCCCAACCTCAGTCTGGGTGGGTACCACCTAATCAGCTGCTAGCACGGCTAGAATAAATCAGGCAGAAGAATTTGGAAAAAGCAGACTTGCTGAGTCTTCTGGCCTTCGTTTTTCTTTCATGCTAGATGCTTCCTGACCTCGAAAATCAAACTCCAAGTTCTTCAGCTTTTGGAGTCTTAGACTTATACCAGTGGTTTGCTAGGAACTCTCAGTCTTTTAGCCACAGACTGAAAGTTGCACTATTGACTCCCCTCATTTTGAGATTTTCGGACTCCTGCTGGCTTCCTTGCACCTCAACTTGCAGACAGCCTATTGTCTGCAATAGGGACGTCACCTTGTGGCTGTGGGAATCAGTACTCCTTAATAAGCTCCTCTTCATATATGTATTTATTCTGTTCTATCCCTCTAGAGAACCCTAATACAAGGGTCATAGGCTCTTGGGCCCCTAAAGGTTACTGATATGATTGATCAATAAGAGAAAATGCATACAAATTTATTTAAGATGTGTACTTGGGAACCTCCAGAATGAGCACCCCATTTTTCAATGAGTAACAGAAGCTTATATACCATGTTGCAGTTACAGAATAAATGGGGGCTTGGATCCTTATGCAACAGATTTAGCAGCAAGACAGATTATGAGAGACAGAAAGGAAGAGAGTTCGCCCAGCAAAGTTGCCTTGCTATGTAGATGAAGTCTCTGTCAGAGGGAATAGATGGTGAATGTTTCTTTTCAGACTTTTAAAGGTGTCAGATTCTCAATCTCTCCTAGATCTGGGAAAGGCATAGAAAGGGGAGACATGGCTGCATTAATGAAGATTCTCTGCTGATGCTAATTTCCCCCACCTCAGTCTGTTAACCCTAAGGCAGCCATTTCAAAATATGCCAACAAATACGTTTTGGAGAAACATATTTTTAGATCATCTAAGGGAATAAGTACAAGCAAAAGTCTAATCTTTAATCAAGGATTATCAGAAGTGAAAAGGTCATCTTGGTAAAAGGCTTTGTTTTTATTAATATTCATCATTTCAGGTTTTATCCAACGTTCTCTTGGTATGTTGATATTTTCACCACGTTAAAAAAAATCATATTTGCTAGAATAAGAATTATCTGGATATACATGTGTTGAAAGAATACTCCAAGGAGAAGCAACACTTTTTAGTTAAGGTTATTAAAAGAATGTGTGGATATAGCTGTGTGTCCAAGTAACATTTGTTCTATGTATTATCGTAGCTGGTAAAGTGAAAGAAATCCAAGGCAAATGTAGTGTTAAAAGAAAAACCTTAGACAAATTAAATTTAACAGAGTTTAATTGAGCAAAGAACAACTCGTGAATCGGGCAGCCTCCTGGGCTAGAGTAGGCTCAGAGAGACTCCAGTGTAGCCACATGGTGGAAGATGATTTATGGACAGAAAAGTAAAAGTGACATACAGAAAATGGAAGTGAAGTACAAAAACAGCCAGATTGGTTACAGCTCAGCATGTGCCTTATTTGAACACAGTTTGAATGGTTGGCCACCTTTAATTGTTCAAAACTTGGCGACTGGCACAAAAGTAGGTTACTCTGTCTACATATCCAGTTAGTTTTCAGTTTACTATGTAGGGAGAAATCTTTAGGCTGAAATTAAAATATTTAAGGAGGCAGCTTTAGGCTAAGCTTAACAGTAGGATTATAGAAGGTCTACTTTATAAAGCTAAAGAGATACTATGTTATTCTCAGTTTACAAACAGAAAAGTCAATTTCTGTGATTACAGATGAATAGTCTATCAAATACACACAAACATTTGACATCTTATCTAGTAATGATAAAATAAAGCAGAATAAGGGAACTAAGAGCGATGGTAGGGCTTCTCTTTGGAAGTGACATTTGAACAGAGACCTGAAACAATCAATACCAGAGAAAAGCTTTCCATACACAGAGAACCATAGTGCAATGTCCCTAAAAGGAAAATAATCTTGCTGAAAGTGACCCTTTCTAAGGTGGGCAGTTCCTTCAGGATATCTTCCACCATAAAGCCGCCCTGCTGTAACTGAACTCAGGTCTGAAGGCCAAAGAACTCCAGACATGAGCTTTGGTGAAAGGAAAGTTAGCTTTATTTGAAAAGTCAGCAACCTAGGGAAGTCAGTCAACTACTGCTCAAACACCATCATTCCAAGTTATGCTTCTGGATCAGGGGATTTTAAGGGCAATTAGGAAAAATTATGATCAGATCATTCCTGTGCAACATGCATAGTCTCAGGCAGGCAGTTAGTGATTGCTTTCTTGGTCAGTATTTCGTGACTCTGTGCAGACACCCTTAGCCTATTATCAGGCTGGTCGACCCATTCCAAGGTTGTTGGTCTGTGTATTTTCTTTTATCTCTGCTGAAGGTCCTGTATTCCCAAGGCTGATTTTAGTAAGTAATCTGCATACTCTAGTAAAGCAGTAATTATATTCAAGTGAGCAAACTTTTCTCTAACATGGAGTCAGCACTGTTACACTGCTGCTTTTGTTTTTTTGCCAAATTATTCACTGGGCTTGTAGAACTGTCTCTTAAAAACTACTGTTTATTGAGGACCTACACTGTGTCTGGAGTTTTCATCTATGCTATTATCAAGACATGACAGTATGGATTATATGGTCATCACCACTTACCAATAAGAAAACTGTTCCAAAGAAATTTGATGATCCTCCAAAGGAAAATCATCCTGTGAGATTTGGATTTAGTGCTGATTGACCACCCAAACCCTGGACCCTCTCCTCTCTTTTAAATTGAAGTACATTTTATTTTTCTCAAATATCCAGGTCTCACAAAGAATTCTGGGAAATAGATTGAGATTAGTTTCATAGAAATTTGGAAAGTAAATACTGAAAACTGTAGAGTTTATAGGGAAGTAACTTCATCGGATGCAACTCATTCATGTCCCTTGAATCACGAGCAATTTGAGGGACACTCATAGAGTCATAGAGGACTGCATGATAAAGAACTACACAGTGGTCATCTCTCTACTTTCTCAGGCTACAGGCATCCAAAATTTTAAGGACTTGGAGAATGCATATCTTGGCATATGCAAAGGGAATTTTAGCAGGATAATATTAATTCACAGTTAGTGACAGAAAGAAGTAATTCCAGACACTGTTACTTTTATTTTCCATATAAATCTGAAAATCATTGACTATTCACACTTAATGTAAACTTCTGTAGTTCACAAATATAGTTGCTCAGTTGTGAGGGGATCCCATCTATAGGGAAAGAGTGCAACAGTTACAGTTGATTAAGACTTCCCATCTCATTCAAATATTTTGTGTTTATATATACCAAGGAGCACATTCCCCAGAGCACAGTGAGACTTGAAACTTTATTTTGATGGTAGGTTTGTGTTTTAACTGCAAACAAAAGAGAAATTTAAAATGCAAAAGAATCATTTGTCGTCAAGATCCAAACCTGGGGCATTCACTGATTTATAATGTTCAGTTTTGTAGAGGTTAGAGCAGATTGGATTCTGGAGTTTCCTCAGATTTTCAATGTATTTGTTCAATTTAGTTGGTGGTGCTTTGAAAGGATGGAATTCTCCTAGTGCTTTGAAAAGATGGAATTCAGCACAAGACTCTTCATGGCACAGATCATGCAGTCCTCCAAAACTTTTATTTGTATTTAATTTTAATTGTTTTAAAATTGTTTTAAAATTTAATATGTAGTTAATTTACATTTCCTATGCATAGTAAGTCAATTGACTTCACTTACTGAGCTGGTAGATGGGAGCCATAAACTTGGAAAATGCTGAAATTTATCTGTCATGTAGAATCCATGTAGGACCGAAAGAATGAAATAGATAATAGGAATAAAAGCCAAGTACAATGTTATGGTATGATATATTTTTAATATTATCATTTAAGCATTGATAGTAAAGTAACCCCACACAGAAGATGGTTTTTTATTACTATTCCTTGTTTGCTTTTTTTTTTTTTTAAGTGACATAATGCTATGTAGTATTGGTGAACATTTAGGGGAGTAATATGCTACTATGCCAGCTGACTAGGGCTTTGGACATACTTGAAATGATTAATAGACATAACATCCCCATCATTCCAATCCTCATAAGATTTGAAGAAAATAAACATAGTTCTGACTCTTCTAAATTCAATCTTTGTATCCTCCTAAGTAGCTGGGACTACAGGCATGAGGCACCATCCCCGCCTAACTGTTTTAATTTTCTGTACAAACGAGGTTTCACTATGTTGCCCAGGCTTGTCTTGAAGTCCTGTGCTCAAGCAATCTTCCCACCTCAACCTCCCAAAATGCTAGAATTACAGGCGTGAGCCACTGTGCCCAGCCTGTTTCTAGTTCATTTTATATAGAAGCTTCATTGAGTTGGTGTAATAAATTTGCAATGTATTTCATTAGAAGTAATTCAATATTTTAACTGTTAATGACATAATAGTTTATGCTTCACACATGCTAAGCCCAGTTCTTTCTTTGCTGACAGGAATATATCTTAGTATTGCCTGGGGAAAGGTGAATATTACTCATTGTATTATTTGGATGTGTATTAACTTGTATCAACTAATCACAAATGAATGTAGCCAAAATTTGTGCTTCTGAATATTTAATATATTATTAATAATAGCAAGTTACCCAGGGAAATTAAAAAATTATTTAGCATGTGACATTTGAGAAAAGTAAGTTTAAGTAATACATTCTGCAGTGTTAGGCATTAAAATATGTTAAAACAGTAAATTTTAAAATTAGAAAGATAAATGGCAGTATACAATTTTCGTGTGTGCTACTGTAAGATCCTACAAAGGAGGAAACCTATGGTAATTGTTAGATTTAATTATTCTCTAAAAACTGGGTACAAATGCACATCAAAACAACATTACTATTATGACAAAAGTTAAATATAATTCATATATAAGTGGTTCATATAAATCAATTTAAAAAACAGAATTGAAAATCTCCATGTTTAGCGATCTCTCAGTTCACCAATCATACATATGAAATACAAAAATAATTCAACTGTTTTTCTATTTAATTGGCAAGCATATGGAAAATATAAAATAATCCATAATTAATAGTGGAAGGAAACCAGCTAGAATTTGTACATAATAATGTAAACAAAATATGGCAATTCTAGAATTTTCCATGAAAAAATTAGAAAAGAATTACATATATATAACCTCATTTTTCACAAATGTGATTAATAATTTTAAAAAGACAGAAACCAAATGTTTAGTTGGAAAATAATAATATATATTGAAATATCAGTGCACAAAAATAAAAATATGTATATGTGTGTGTGTGTATATACATACACATATATATACACATATATACATATACACGTGCACACAGACACACATATGTACATTTAGCCTTAAAAATGTTTGGCATGGTATACTTTAGTAAAAACATAAAACATGCTACAAGTTATATGGTCAATTTTTGTGAAATAGAGCCATGCTTTTACAAAGGTACATATTTAACAAGTATGAAATATTAACTAGAAAAATTTTGAAATGTTTCTCCTTCAGTAGCCTTAGTTCAGATGATTTTTCAATTGAATTTGTATGTTCTTATTTTCTATATACTATATTTTCTTTAAAAGAACATATTACACTTGACAGAAATAAGATATGTTAAAATTCACATAGGATTTTTAACTATTAATATGTTAAATTTTCAGAACAATTGAAAAACTTATAAAGTTATAAGGAATTGAGGTAATTGCTTTTTCTTCATACTAAACTTCACATTTTCTGAGAGCATAATGCATTGCACATATTTGTCTTGCCTGATTCTTAGAATTTATAGTTAAGCAATTTTGTATTTTTAATTTACCTTCTGCTTGCAGATTTTTGTTCTGATGCCCCCTCCTCGAAAATAGTACTTAAAATGTTGTCTTTTAATTATTATTTTAGCTAAATTACCAGAAACCATATGAGTCTTTTGTGAATCTAGTGTGCCCATGTGTAACAAACAATGTTGTTTGATGTGTTTGGGCAAATGGCATCTCATTTTGCCAGAGAGAAATGGACTAATGTCTCCACTGAGGCATAGAACTTTGAAAGATTCACAGTTATTTTATTGAAGTTTAGCTGTACATAGACAATTAAGGAAGAATTTGGGCAGATGTGCTGTTTCTTCAAATTTTTTCTTTCTCATAGCTTTTCAAATCAGTCAGAAAATTGTCTCCCTGTTTCTGGCAGTAAGTGCTGTATGTTACCCAGTAACAAAATTGCTCAGTGAAGGTTTTAGTTCTTGGTTTTTTTTTGTTTTTTTTTTCCTCAAAGCTCAGAATCAAAGTTCATTATAACATACTGTCAGTTCTGTGGTATAAAAACCTTGTGTTACAAACAGAAAGCATAGCCTATTAGAGAATAGTTTAGAAGTCCATGAAATGAAGTTTGACTGAGGCGAAGTCTCCTGAGTAAGAACTAACAATATCTTGGAATTACTTTTTAATGCATTCCCTTGACTGCTTTAACTGCCCCCAATGAGAACAAGTTTTGCAGAGAATCACTAACTTCTCAAAATTAGTAAAAATATTTGAGGGACTTTGTAAGGCAAAAGAGAGGAGCATTGCTATGAAATTTACTGAGTCATTAATTTGAAAATTCTTAAAATATTAAAAATTAGAGGGATTTTTCTTCCCCTGTCTTCCTTTAACTGGTAGAACCTTGTTGAAATGGAACACCAACAATTCAATATTACTTGAACACAAGTTTTTACTCACAGAAGTAGGTATGATAGACTAATTGCAAAACATTCTCTCTAAGTATATCTTCTCTAAAATGTGACTTTGCATCTATTCCCATCAAGGACAAAACCTCTTCTTCCACTCCTTGAATCTTGCTGGTTTTATGACTGCATTTGATCAAGAGAGCTAGGTGGTGTGAAGTAAATCCAGACCACTCAAATGAGTACAAGCACAGGCTGTTTATTCAGAGCTTGCTACCACAAGAAAGTCAACCACGATTACTTGCATTGTGGCCAAGATTCTAATGCAGGCAGAGAAGTGGGAAGGCTTTGTCATGGAAAAACATGGAAGGTTTCCGGTATGCCTCGACTGGAGATTATTGGCGTGGGGAAACTCTAGGCAGGCTACCTAAAAACAAGGCATCCTATGTGACTTATTAGGGGTGCAAAATTGGCTGTCTTTAGTTGGTCCTAAGTTGAAAGTAGGGACAAAAATTAAAAGAAGCTGCCAGCTATTAATCAAATTCTGGCCATTTGTGACCAATTGTTACAGGCATTATTGTTTTCCTGGGCTGGCTCCTAGAGATAGTAGTTTCACCTCCTGGACTGGTTATTGCAGAAAGTAGTTCAGAGTTTTGTTTTATATACAGTCTGGCCGTTGTCTGTTACATACTCAGTCTCTCAGTAGAAAGATGGTTTGACAGTTTCAAAGTCAGGCCTCAAGAGTCCCTGAGCACTTCTCTCTCTCTCCCTCTCTCTCTCTCTTTTTTTTTTTAATTGGTCAGTGCTATGTGTTTAAGCTTGAGGTAGCCCGCTAGTGGTTAAGAAGCCACATGATAGAAAGCCCAAATGCCCCAGCCATCCTAGATCAGCTCACCAGCCAGCTAACTTGCAAACATGGGAGAAAACTCAGCCAGATCAAGGGTCTGTTCATGCATAACATATAGCAAAATGCAGACACACGACTGGGTTTAGCTGAGAACAGAACATCTTGAGTCTTATAATCATGAGCAGTAATAAATGCTTATTGTTTTAAGCCACTGGGTTTTAGAATCTTTTTATTATCATTACATAATAAGCATTTTATAGTATATTTCATTATTTGAGAAATTGAAATTAATAACCCAATTAAATCCCAAACATTTTCATTTGTAACTTGTGTTTTAACAAAAGCCTCAGGCTTGAGGATTCAAAGACGAAATTGAGGCTACTGAATTACATTTTTGAAATTTAAAAGTATTGCATTTATTTACATCCTAATAATTTAGCTTGCAAATATAGATTCAAGTTTTTTTGTTTTGTTTTGTTTTGTTTTGTTTTGTTTTGTTTTATTCCACAGTAATGGCATTCCTGGTGCAATGCACGGTGAAAGAATTTGGTTCTTTTCTACATAAATCACATCCTCCTAATGTAACTTTGAAGAGGAGAATCAATAACTCCATTGGATGTTTAGCTACTAGAAAGAGTATTTTCAAAGAGCAGAAAATAAATTTTGTCTCTGCTGAGCATTAACATGTAGATGTCATTGCTATGGGCCCATGCACTGTATAATTTGAGTTATATTTTACCACTTTCTTGTAAGTGCTCAATAATTGGTTTTCTTGTGTTTCCTGTATTCAGGTCAAATAGATGAAGGCTAATGTCAATAGAATTGGATTGAGTTTCTTCATCATATCAAAATTGTTATTGCTGCTTGTTTGCCTTTATATCAATGTTGTGTAGATGTAGACACATGTATGCAGGTATTCATATGGATATATAATGTAGTCCAGAAGCAGAAAAGCAGTCAAGATCTTATTTAGAAATATTCTGTCATTTATAGTACCCACTCTTGTCTTTCCAGCTACTGGGGTATTGGGGCAGGCAAGCAGGTAGCATTTCAAAGACACCAAAATGCACACTCACCATCTGAAACATCTCAAAACCTTACTATTAACTAAACACTCAAAATCCTTAGATGAAGAATCCCTTCATACAATGGTTCTGAGTATCTTGAAACATTCAATTCCTTTAACTTGGTTGACATCAAAGGATCTTTTCTTCTTAGAATAGTAGTGCATTTATTTTATGATTTTTACAAGTGTTAGTAATTACAATAATAAACACAAGGGTTACAATAATAAACCGAAGGTATTTTAAACCATTTTATAATATTTTGTATGTATATTTATTTAAATCTGAAGCAAAGGTTCATCATAGAATTTAACAAAATTCTCCTAAATTACACCCACTCTAAATTACAGCAATTTAGAAACTCAAAGGAAAAAGTAAACAAATGAGACACAATCAGGATTCTAATATAAATCATACCATGCCCAGGAATGTATAGCAGTTTTCAGCTTACTGACATTTTAGTCCAAATTGTTGCCTTTGCAATGAGGCAATCCCTTTGGAAAACAGTTTACTTTTTTATTCTAACATTTAAATTTATAAACTAATGCCTGAGTACTTATTATATGCCCAGGACAATTAGAATCATGGATGTTGCAAACCATTTAACATTCTCTTACTCTAATTTTATTGATAAAATTCTATTTTAGACATGGTATTTTTCTAGGAATAAAGCAAGTTTAAATGCTAAGGAAAATTTTATAGGCTTTTCATGTCTGTCTCCAATCACTTGACCTCATGGCCATATAATTTTACCAGTATTCTCTAAGTGTTAAAATCACACTTTTGCTAGTTTTCATTTTTCCCTACTGTTCTTTCTCTCGTGGAGTACAAAGAATAAATGCTGTCTTGGGATTAACATTGGAAAGAAAGTGATAATGGAAATGAGGAATATGTAATATTTCATATTAAAGGCATTTCAGAGGCAGGACAATCAATGGAATTAACTGACAAAATGAAATTCACCTGTGCTCGAAATGACTGAAACCAATGTATTAAGACAGTGAAGAAGTAAACTACCTGAATCCAGGCATCATGATATAAATGATACTAGAAGAAAATTACCTGATTCAAAAAATTTTCCTAGTCAGTGGTTGCTATGCAATGATTCTCAGAAACTATGTAGAGATAAATAATACAAATCTATAAATATTGTATAGTATACCTAAACAGTTAAGAGTAGGAGACCTAAATCCTAAATATGTAACTATATATTTTAAAGCATATCTCAGAAAGTCAGTTTAAGTAGAATGCCAAGTTCACCTGCAAAAGGGAGTAAGTAGCAACATCATTACCTGAGGCACTGCAGAGCTAATTGAATGTGTTCACAAAATGACTAGAATCTCTCTGGGAAGTTGCAGACAGTACAAAGGTGCCACAGAACTCACATAAGGGGAGCTGCATACGTGGAATATATAATAAGGCCAAGGCTTCCATATTTTGAATATTTAAGTAATTTTTGGTACATAGAATACTTGCCATAAACAAGTGGTTCAATTAAAAAATTACTTTTTCTGTAGTCCTTAGAAGGTGCATATTCTATCTTAAACTTAGCAATAGCTTACACCCATACAGGGAGGAGGTGATTCCTAATCATTATTAAATTGATTTTTACAAATCAATGCATGTCAGAAATTAAAATAGAAAATGTAGAGGAAATAAATTATATTTTATTGATCTTTGCATTACAAAGTACCAAATAACCATAAAATGTTTGATGACTTGAAGTATTTAAAATTACAAAATTCATAATTTACCCCAATCATATTTTTGCAGATAAGAATATCCAGGCACTTTTAAAATTTTGATTAGTCCATTGTTTAACTGTAGCTATTTTAAGAATAATCTATTCTCCCTACCACATGACTTAAGTAAAAAAAAATAAAAGTAATATATATATAATATGTAAGTATTATTATATACATAATACATATATATAATATGCAAACAAAAGAAAAACGGTAGATTTGCATATTTTGGCATGTCAGTAGTAAGTCCCAATAGCCAGCTCACATTATTATTAAAAGGAAAGAGTGAGATACTTTCATGAAAACCTTGAATAAGTCGTATAGTCATTCTATGTGTGTAGCCTAATTGGCATTATTTCAAAGAAAATTTTGGTTTAATGTTTAATGTAAAAAATAATAGATTTATGCAGAATGGTTGAAAATATGTAACAGAGTATACATATCCAGAAATATTTATCTTTTAAAAAACAGGCTAAATACTAGAAATAACTTTTAGCTTCTGGGATCACGTTACAATGTCTTCCATTATTTTTTGATTTAATGCAGTAAAAATATCAAAAGGGTAATTGATACTATGATTTTAATGCAAAGAAAAAATATCAAAGCATTTAGAATAGAAAATTATGTAAAAATACATTAGTGCTGAAATAAGACAAAATTATAATTATTTGCAGACAAAATTATGTGCAGACTGTAGTTTTGTATGTATGAAATTTAAAGAAATCAGAGAAAAATAAGTAAAAACAATAGAATGTATCTGGATGAGTGACTACAAAATTTACAAACAGAAACATGTTATGATGTGAAAAAAATCATGAAAAATGATGGTTTTAATAACAGTACAAAGTACATAGTAAAAGTTGAAAAAATTCAGAATTTATGGAAATATCCTGAAGTAGAAACATAGAGTAAAAACAACTATTAGGGAATACTGTAATGCTCTCTTTATTATTTACTACATATTACTTCTTCAATGTCTCAATATTTTGAACATATGTTGCTTTCTAATTTAGTCTAAAAGTAGAAAACTATGTGCATATAAAAAAGTTAAGTTGTTTTATTTTTAAAATATGAATCATCACATAGGGTTTTATACAGTCCTAGAATTGTTAAAAAATAGTTAATAAACACAATCTAAAACATGCATATAAAAATCTTAAATAACCACATATGTGCCAGTTTCAGGACTGTATAGAAGGCAATACAGTTGATCCTTGAACCACATGGGTTTGGACTACACAGGTCCTATTATATGTAGATTGTTTTCAACCAAACACGGACTGAAAATACAGCATTCAAGGGATGTGAAACCCATTTATACAGAGGGCTGACTTTTCCTATAGGGGGATTCTGTAGGGCCAACTTTAGGACCTGGAGTATGTGTAGAGTTGGGTACACATGGGAGTCTTGGACCAATCCCCTGAGGACACCAAGGGATAGCTGTAATTTAAGATGCACCAAAATATAAATTAATAATAAATATCTAGCAGGTTATGTTAAAACACTGGAAATCATCTAAATGCTTATAAAAGTATCAATAAACATATTCTATTTAAATACTAAGACAAACATTTTTTAAACTAGTGTTCAGCATCTAATATTCAGTGAAGGAAAGCTAGGTGAAGACGGGCACACACATATGATACAAAGCATTATGCATCATTCAGTCCCTTCTCCTTCCCATTCAACCAATTCCCATGGAAACATCCACAGACATACAGATTAACAAACAAAATATTAAAAGGAAACACTATTATTCTGGGATTATTTCTGAGTTTGAAGTGTTCAGTTATTAAGTCTTAATGTTTCACATCCAGAAATAATCCCCGAATAGTATTTCAAACATAGAAATAATCCCTGAATAGCATTAAGTTATTATATATGTAATTAAAGCATTAAAGTATTGTCTATTTATAAAAGGTTTTTGAATTTAGCATAAGTGATGTATGCTTTAGGTTAGATAGAGGTCATAATCAAGTCTCCCACCGGGAGCCTTTAAAACAAGATGAAGTAGAATCAGTGCTTTCCAATGCTCCTTCTAAATAGATCACACACAGGCAGTTACCTAAAATACTGAGGGCAGGGTACAAGACAGTAGTTCCCTCAAACCATTTAATAACTGGCACATTAAGATATTTTACTTAAAACAGCATTAACATGTGAACTAACTGGAACTGTTCAAATCCACTGGTAAAAATACTCACTTGTCATTTGGGTCCACACTAATGTACCAGAACATCTCTAGATTAATGGTTCTCAATCCTCTCTATATCTTAGAATCTTCTATGGAGTAAGTTCTAAAATTACCATGCTAGAGCTTTGGGATTGAAGCCAGACACGACTTGTAAAGTCTACCCAGGTAATTGTAATGTGCAACCTGGCTAGAATCACTATGCTACATGAGATTTAAACTTCCTACCTCCCAAGTAAGATTCCTTCCCTTAGAGGATTAGTATCAATTTTTGCCTTTGGAAAGGACATCAGAACAATACATTTTATTTGGAATCATTTGCTTGTTATATATATTTTTAAATTGCTTTTAAATGCATTAAAGCATATGGACACATGTTACATTTTGATTTATGGCTTCAAGAACTGGAAACAAATTACTTGAAGCTAAAAATGTAAAAGTCAGCTACAAAGGCTTGGAAAGAGATAGCTGACAGCTGCTGTAGAGATCAGCTACTGTGGGATTTCTCCCATCACATCTCCACATCTTGTCATGGTCTATCCCATTATTCTTTCTCTATAAACAGACTGCTTTCTCTATTTTCTTAGTTGCTTCTCCCTCATAATTTAATTTATCCATACGTAGAATGTGATTGGTTAACCTGATTGTTTTTGCTAAGTCAGTCTCATTATCCTGTAAGTAGGCTGCCCTTGGCTCAAGAGCTCAGCCCTGGTCTAACTCTTGGTAACAAAACTCACAATAACCAAGGGTTCTATTATATGAGTAGGGAAAGTTCTCCAAGAAGTCGTCATACATGGATGAATGAGGGCACATAGTGAATGACTGTTCCGGTTAACACAAGACAGTTGCCCAAGACATTCAGGCTAACACTGGAGGTGTTAAACGTGACACTAGTTATGTTTAAGAAAACATAAACAACTTTTCTTAAAAACTAGTAAAACTGTTTTTACTAGGATATGTCCGTGAAGTTAACATGCCTACAATCATGTTGCATCTTTTAGGAACATAAATATAACTAAGCAGTTAGTTCTGTGCTCATTTGAAGGTGTCAGTATTGTTTGCCAAACAATCATGCTATTCGATTGTGTGAAAAACAGTCGTTACAGATAAATAATATATACACTGGTGCTCTTGCAAATTGTATCGATACAATTTCATTAGCTTGTTTTTGAAAACTTTCTCATACTTAAGTCGTGAAGCATCTTACCTCACTGTTGAGAGCTGCTTTCCCTTTTTACCTATATTATGCCAAAAAGGACTTCACCATCTTATAACTTTATATAAGTTATTTCCTGATTCATTAAGAGAAAGGATAATATTATAACTGTAAATTGCATTTGAAGAGTAGCCAGTATCAGTTATGAGATCTTAGAAAATGGCAAATAATGACATATTAGCATATTGATGCATCAATTACATGACCTCCACCTATCATTAAAAGTACAAAAAATAAGTCTCTTGTTTGAAATGTTCTCCTTACAGTAAATTTTTATTATATTTTATAATACAACTTTGTTTTACAAATAAAATTCGGTAAATTATACAATAGTCTGTTTACTAAATATATCTTGAGTAGAGTGATTCCAAAGTAATAAATAACTTTTTTGAAGTTGTTAAAACCTTTAGCTCTAATGACCTATTTACAAAAAAATACAAGACAGGTATATATGATAAAGAGGCTTGTAATCAGCAAAATGCAGAGCATGCAAAACTGACAGACACAAGGAAAACCAACTGGTTTTATTTAATAATCGTAAAAGAGACAAAAGAATTTTTGAAAGAGAAAAAGTCTATAAACTGAGACCTCATAAGCGCATTTACCAATGGCAATTTATAGACCTTATTTGTATCCTTATTTTAAAAAAACACTTGCCAGAATTATTTGAGATAAGAAGAAAATTGGAACACTGCATGTTCAATGATATAAAGAATCAGTCTTTATCCATATCCAGCTTAAATATTTTTGGTTAGTGTTGAGGACAATTAACTTTTTCCTGTTTCTCCTAAAATAAAAATGTCCAGTATCTGGTAAAATCTTACCTAAGAATTCTGCAGCCCCACTGCAAACATCAAATTAGTGGTTTGCTAATACTATAATATTCACTAGTGGCATAAAACAGAAATTCTTTAAGTCTGTTCAATATGGTTGCTTAGGAAAGTTTCTGCTTGTGTCCAGCATAATCTGGTCTAAAACGTATTCCAAGTTAAGTGCTGCAGAAAGACATTCTTTTTTTTATAGGGAGAAAATAATATTTTAAAAACGAATGAATAACAAATATACCCACAGTACCTAATTTACTAGCTATTTAATGTTTGTAATCAGCTTAAATTTCTACACAGACAAATATGTGATTATTTTAAACATATAGAGAAATTCTGCTTAATACGTCTCAATGAGTTTTTTAGCCATGACAAAAACTATATCCTTCTATATAGCTGGAGCTGAAAGGCTATCAATATTCAGGCTCTACTCTTTAAATTTAAAATAGAGACCAAGAAACTCTACTTGCTTAGGGTCACAACTAGGATTAATCCTAGACCATTATTTTTTTAACATGGTGTAACTTATGTCAAAGCTGTCTGTATGATCATTTCTGGCTTTACCTAGGAGAGAAAAGAAGGAAATAAGTCAAAGTTCCAAAATAATTTTGCATTACTATTTCTAGTAAAATGTCAGCTGGGTAGCTTCAGAAAAAGGCTACATTTCAATAAATGAAATTGCTAATGTTCAGTATTAGCCTCTATAGTTAAATAAAAACTAATCATTTGCTTGGTTTGAGTATGGTTTGTGCCCTCAAACTCGTGTCATATTGATTTCTATTTTGGTACTGTCGGGAGGTAGGGCCTAATGGGAGGTATTTAGGTCATGGGGGCAGATTCCTTGTGAATAGATTCGTCTCAAGAGAGTGAGTTTTCTCTATTGCGGGACTGGATTAGTTAACACAAGAACAAGATGTTATAGATCAAGGTGAGGTTCCTCCTTAGGTTTATTTTCTCTTTGTACATACTCACTTGCTTTTCTGCCATGTTTTAATGCAGCATGCAGCACATAGTACTCAACAGAACCCAAGCAGATGCTGGTGCCATGTTCTTGGGCTTTCAAGCCACCAGAATTATAAGCCAAATAAACCTCTTTTCTTTATGAATTACTCATTCTCAGGTGTCCTGTTACAGCAAAACAAAGAAAATTTGTAACAAGAAGTGGGATTACTGCTATAAAGATACCTAAAACCTTTGAAGCAGCTTGGAAATGGATAATGAGCAGAAATTGCAAGGGTTTACAGGAGTATGGTAGAAAATGTCTGCATTGCAGTCAGTCAATGAAGCATTAGAGGCAGTTCTGGTAGGTGCTCAGATGAAGAATTGGAACTTCTTAGAGACTGTTTCAGTGGTTTTGACCAAAATGCTGAAAGAAATATGGATGGCAAAGACATTATGAGGTTACAAATGAAAATGAGGAGTATCTTATTGAGTAATGAAATAAACGACACCCTTGTTAGATGATTGTAAAGAACTTGGCTGCAGTGTGACCAAACCCTAGTACTTATTAAAAGTTAAATTTCAGAGTGACAAACTAGGATTTCTGGCAGAATAAATTCTAGGGAACAAAGTGCTCAACAAGCTCTATAGTTACTGCTATCTGCTTCCATGGAGCTAGGGGAGCAAAGGAATTATCTGAAGGCAGAATTTATATCCAAAAGGGAAACAAAATAAAAATGTAGCCATGTGATGAAAGATATGTTCAGGAGATTGTGACAAAAGTGTGGGCCCAATGACCATTTTGTGTTAAAGAGATTAGCACAGATCAAAGGGATCCAGGTACTGTGTAATCAGGACATTGGAAAAGCCTGGAGGCCTGAGAGAGCAAAATTTATTTCAGGGGCCAGAAACAAGGCACTCTTCATGGGCTTACTGTCGAAAGCCACCCCAGGACATTGTATCCAATATCCCAGTCATTCTGGTTGCTCCAGCCATGCCTAAAAGTGGTCTCAGGAGAGGTTCAGGCTGCTGCTTCATAAAATATAAGCTGTAACCCTGGGTAGCACGAAGCTATAGCTCATGTGGAACAAGGTATGGCCTATTTTGCAAATCCAGAGAGAGAAGCAGTAAGCAGGTGCACTGAATGTGTTGGCTCTGGAGTCCTGGGAGCTTCCACCTAGATATTAAAGGATGTAGTAAACAACTGGAAGGCCCAAGCAGAAATCTGCTACAGAGGCAGAGCTGCCACAGAGAATCCCTCCAGGGCGATGTCTAGTAGAGTCATGGGAACAGGTCTGCCTTTGAGACTCAAGAATCATAAAACCGCCGGGTGCGGTGGCTCAAGCCTGTAATCCCAGCACTTTGGGAGGCCGAGACGGGCGGATCACGAGGTCAGGAGATCAAGACCATCCTGGCTAGCATGGTGAAACTCCCTCTCTACTAAAAATACAAAAAACTAGCCGGGCGAGGTGGCGGGCGCCTGTAGTCCCAGCTACTCGGAGGCTGAGGCAGGAGAATGGCATAAACCCGGGAGGCGGAGCTTGCAGTGAGCTGAGAACCGGCCACTGTACTCCAGCCTGGGCGACAGAGCGAGACTCCGTCTCAAAAAAAAAATCACAAAACCACCAGCAGCATGAAACACCTGCCTGGGAAAGCTACAGGTTCTGGAGGACAACCTGTGAGGACAGCCATATGGGCTGTACCCAGCCAATCCTTGGGACAGGGCTACCTGAGGACTTGAGAACCTAATGCTTGTACTAGTGTGTGCAGAAAACACACTGAAAATTTATTTTGAGGTTTTAAGATTTAATGTCTGCCTTCCTGGATTTCAAACTTACCTGGGGCTTGTCACTCCTTTGTTTTGGCCTATTTATATCTTTTGGAATGGGAATGTTTACCCAATGTCTGTATCACTGTGTCTTGGAAGTAAATAACTTGTTTTGTTTGTTTGTTTGTTTTAATTTCACTGCCTCTCAGATAGGACTTGAACTTTGAATTTTTAAGTTTGTGCTGAAACAAATGAAGGCTCATAGTACTATTGGAATAGACCGATTGTATTTTGTATCGTAAGAAGGATGTGAGTTTCAGGGGCAGAATGCAATGCCTTGAATATGGGTTTTCCTCTCCAAAAATCATGTGGGAATTTGACTGCCACTGCGGCAGTGTTGCGGCGATGAAGCCTAATAGGATGTGTTTGAGTCATAGGGGCAGAGCGCCCGTGAATAAGTTAATCCAGTCTCATGTGTTCTTACTCTTGTACGGCTGAATTAATGAGAGGCTAGGTTTCATAAAGCAAAATTCCTTCTCTTGCTTTTATCTCTGCACAGGCTTACTTGGCTGCCCACTTCTCTGCAATGGCTTGATATAGCACATAGCCTTCAAGAGAAGCCAAGCAGATGCTGGCACCATGCTCTTGGACTTTCCAGCCACCAGAATTTTAAGCCAAATAAGCCTCTTTCCTTTATGAGTTACCTAGTCTCAGGCATTCTGTTATAGCAACACAATTTTGGTACTAGGAGTAGTTCTAGATAAACAAAATTTTAAGAATAAATCTTAATTGCTTTTAGGGTTTCTGGAATTGGCTCTCTGGTATGATTAGATCTAAGACTGCTAAAGACTGTATTTCTAATAATACAGAGAACACTGACGGTCTACAGCATTAACTGTTTATAGAAATATGCAAAATGAATGCATGTGATACTTCTAATTCACCACTTAGAAGCAGGAAATTTGGTGGCTGTATATGATACTTTCAAACACTTATGAAAAATCGGGGAATATAATTATATTGGTTTGTTGCTACTAACATTGCTGGACAAATTGATGAAAGAAAAAGATGAGCTCAGGGATTCAAATTCTTGGCTCCAGACGTGCATAAATAGCCTAAAAGCTTCTAAATATGCCCTGAAGAATCTTCTCTCCTGTACTCATAGGGTTGAAATTGCTGCAAATCAAACATAAGCCTTCATTATGCAATTAATTGGCTGATGTACAATGAAAGGCAAACTTTCATCCACTCAGGGTATCTACTGTTAAACAAGAATTTTGGGAAACAATAGGATCCTGTTGGGATGAGGATGTGTGGGAGGACAATTATGATGCTGCAGACATTGGGCTCCTAAATTTTTATTCGTGTTTTTTGCCAGAGGAAGTAGCCTCCCCATCCCTAATACCATCCCCAGTGGTATCGGACTTTCTACTTCTTTCTGAGGGAATTAACCCTGCATTTCCTAAGGAAATGGTAATGACTTCCCAAGTCAATCACCAAGCAAGACAATGCTTCTTTTCTTCAGGACCCACCTCCACCCCTTTTTGCTTCTAGACCTATAAACTGTACTCAAGTCCCAGCAAGCACTCAAAGGTGCGGTGCACAGTATAATTCATGAGAAGGTATGCTACACTCCAAAATAACTACTTAAGTTTTCCAATGTATACATTCAGACATCCATAGAGCTTATGTGGGAATGGATATTAAGAGTGTGAGTAATGGTGGAAGAAACATACAATTGGATTAGGCTGAATTTGTTGATATGGACGCACTTAGCAGATTCTGCATTTAATGTTGTAGCTCAGGGAGTTCAAAAAGATGCTAATACTTTAGTTGCTTAGCCAAAACGTGTATCAAAAGATGGCCCAACATGGGTAAGTTGAAGACGCCTGATCTCTCTTGTTTTAATGTAAGGAAAGGGATTCAAAGGCTTGCGGAGATTGGAATGTTAGAGCAGCTCTGTCACATAAAACCTACCCACCCACACTGGGAGAGTTCAAAAGATACGCTTTTCACCAATACTTTGAGGAACAGATTGATGAGGGGACTAACAACATCCGTGAAGCACCCTGTGACTGCTTGTTTGTATATGCTAGACTTTACAACGGGAACTGCAGTCACTCAATTAGAAAGCTTACATCTAGTGGATGTAATTTTATTTCTGGGTAGCAGAGCCCAGGTGGCAGTACTCAGCCACCTAAGGCAAGGTGGGTATAGTTAGCATAATAAACAAGAGAGGCAAAGGAACAGTTAAAATAGTCTGACTCATTCAGACCAATGATGTTAGTTAATAAACAGAATGTTGCTAGAAGTGATACAGATGGGAACTCTACTACATTCTTAGTTGATCGGTACAAGCAGAAAACTCCCAGGTCAAGTGAACAGAAGTCTATTAGGATAACAGAGATCATGGCCCTTCAATCAATTTCCAGACTTGAGCCAGCTTACAGACCCCTAAATGAAAGGGAGGCCCTTAAGGAAGGACTGAAAATTTATACTGTTAATCTTTGTCCAAATCCTCACCAAAAGGGACCTCCAGCATTTTACCAGGGTAACTGCATTGAAAAAGGGGAAACAATAAGAAATTCTGAGGACTTCTTGACACTGGCTCTGAATTCACACTGATTCCAGAACACAGAAAACATCATTGTGGCCTCCAATCAGGGTAGGGGCTTTTGGAGGTAAGGTGATCAGTGGAGTTTTAGTTCCAGTATGGCTTACAGTGGGAACAGTGGGTCTCCAAAACTATCCTGTGGTCATTTCCACAGTTCCAGAATGTATAATTAAAGTAGACATATTTATCAGCTGCCAGAATTCCCTCAATGGTTCCCTAACATGTGGAGTTGAGGGATATTATGATGAGAAAAGCCAAATGGAAGGCGTTAGAGCAGCCTCTACCTAAGAAAATAGTAAATTGAAAATACTTCATTCCTGAAGGGATGACAGAGATTAGTACCATCAAGGACTAGAATGACATGGGGATGATGATTCCCACCAAATCCTCACTAACTCTATTGTAAGCTCAACCAAGTGATGACTTCAATGGCAGCTGCTGTACCAGACGTGGTTTCATTGTTTGGGCAAATTAACGCATCTCCTGGTACCTGATATGCAGCTCTTTATCTGGCAAATGCCTTTCTCACCATCGCTGTCCATAAGTCCCACCAGAAGCAGTTTGCTTTCAGCCAGCAAGGCCAGAAATATACCTTCACTGTCCTCTCTTAGAGTATATCAACTCTCTAGTCCTATGTCATAATTTAGTTTGCAGGGACCTTGATTGCCTTTCCCTTCCACAAGAAGTAATGGACCACACTGGTCCATTACATTAATGACATTATGCTGACTAGACCTAGTGAGCACAAAGTAGCAACTGCTCTGAAGTTATTAAAAGAAGTGTGTGTCAGAGGGTAGAGAAATAAGTCCAACTAACACAATTCAGAGGTCTTTTACCTCAGTAAAATTTCTAGGAATCTCATGGCATGAGGCATGTCCAGACAGCTCATCTAATGTGAAATATAAGTTGTTGGACCTGGCCCCTCCTACACCCAAGAAAAAGACACAGTGCCTACTAGGCCTATTTGGATTTTAGGAAGCAAAAAATTCCTTATTTGTGTGTGCTACTCCAGCCCACTTATCAAGTGATCCACAAGCTGCTAGTTTTGAGTGAGATCCAAAACAAGAGAAGGCTTAGCAATAGGTCCAAGCTGCTATACAAGGTGATCTGCCACTTGGGCCATATGATCTAGCAGATATAATGGTAAGTGTAAGTGGCAGACAGATATAAACAGCATGCCTGTCACTGACACCTCATGTACCATTGTATCTGCTAGATCATATGGCACTGTAGGTGAATCACAGTGGAGGATTTTGGAGCTAGTCCCTGCCATCATCTATAGTTAACTACTTTCCTTCTGAGAGGCAGCTCTTGGCCTGCTACTAGATCTTCGTAAAACTGACAACTTGACCATGGACCACCAAGATACCATGTCACCTGAGCTGCCTATCAAAAATTGGGTGCCATATGACCCACCAGGCCATAAAGGTGACATGCACAGCAGCACTCTGAGCAGGTCCTGAAAGCAGAAGTTACATGAAAGGTGGCCAAAATTCCCATAGTTCCTTCCTGTAATACACTGCCTTCTTTTCTCGGCCTGCACCTATGGTGTCATTGGAACAGTTGAGAAAGGAAGAGAAGACTAGGGCCTGGTTTACAGGTGGGTAAACCCAGCACTGCAGCCCATTCTGAGACATCTCTGAAGGACACTGGTCAAGAGAACTCTCAGTGGCAAAATTTTGGCCAGTGCACCTGGTTTCACACTTGGCTTGGAAGAAAAAATGCCCATATGTACAGTTAAATACTGATCCCTGAGCTATAGCCAATGGTTTGGCTGGATGGTCAAGGACTTGAAAATAACATAATTGGGAAATTAGTGACAGAAATTTGGGAAGACTAACGTGGATAGACCTGTCTGAGTGGGCAAAAGATACCTATATCACATGGGAAAGCTCTCCAAAGGGTGACCTCAGTAGAGAATAATTTTAATAATCAAGTAGATAGGATAACCCCTTCTGTGGCTACCAATTAGCCTCTTCCCTTGGTCACACTCATTATTACCCAATGAGCTTATGAACAAAGTAACCAAGGTTGCAGGGGTGAAAGCCATGCACAGCCTCAGCAATATGAACTTCCAGTCACCAAAGCTGACCTGGCTATCACTGAATGCCTAATCTGCCAGCAGCAAAGACGAACATTGAGCCCTGACTATATCATTATTCCTTAGGGTGATCAGCCACCTAACTGGTGGCAGGTTGAATACACTGGACCAATTTCATCATGAAAGGAGTAAGCATTTTGCCTTCACTGGAATAGTCATTTACTCTATAAATGGATATTCCTTCCCTGCAAATAATGTTTCAGTCAAAACTATTATCTGTGCACTTATCCACCAGCACAGAAGCCCACACAGCATTGTTTCTGGCCAAATAACTCACTTAACAGCAAAAAGGTGCAGGAATGGGCCCATGCACATGGAATTCACTGGTCTTACTGTGATCCCCAGCACTCTGAAGCAGGTGGCCTAACAGAATGATAGAAAGGCCTTTTGAAATAAGAGTTAAAGCATCAGATAGGTGACAATACTTTGTAGGACTGGAGCAGGGTTCTCCAGATGACTCTATATTCTCTGAATCAGAGTTCAATATATGGTGCTGTTTCTCCCATAGCGAGGATTCAAGGATCTAGGAATCAAGGGATGAAAATGGGCATGGTACCTCTCACCATTAACCCTAGGGACTCACTAGTATAATTTTTGCTTCCTGACTCTATGATATGTTCTGCTAGCCTAGAGATCTTATTTCCAGAGGGAGGGAAGCTCCTACTAGGAAAAACAACAATTATTCTATTGAACTGGAAGATTGCCACTGGCCTCTTCAAGCTCTATGTCTCTGAGCCAATAGCCTAAGAAGAAAGTAACGTTGGCTGGAGTG
Source organism: Rhinopithecus roxellana (assembly GCF_007565055.1). NCBI lineage: Eukaryota > Metazoa > Chordata > Mammalia > Primates > Cercopithecidae > Rhinopithecus > Rhinopithecus roxellana. The sequence continues at coordinate 19,532,823 of NC_044566.1, read as the reverse complement.
ATTGATTCAGGCAACCAAGGGGCAATCGAACCATTGCTCTACAATGGAGATAAGGAAGAGTAACTCTAGAACACAGAAGATCCCTTGCAGTATTTCTTAATATAACCATGCCCTGTGACTCAATTCAATGGGAAACAACAATACTCTAATCCAGGCAAAACTAATGGCCCAGACCCTTCAGGAATGAAGATTTGGGACACTTCATCAGGTAAAGAACCATGACCAGATGAGATGCTTGCTGAAGAAAAGGGGGAAATAGAATGGGTAATAGAAAGTGCTTATAAATACAAGCTGCAATCACATGACCAGTTACAAAGAATAAGGACTCTAATTGTAATAAGTATTTCCTCCCTGTTTTATTGTTTGTGTATCTATACACACATAATACAAAAATAAATTTAATTTATTTCTGTTACATATTTACAAAGGAACTTAAGACTTACTGACTTTGTATCAGTACTTAAGTATTGTCAACTTAATGTTTTAATATTTAAGTTAAAGGACGTCAATAGAAAAGTAAACCTCACTTAAGAATTTTACCTCTTCTGGGAAAAGAATTGGCATGTTTTGGGTTGTACAGAGGATAGATGTATTGTATTAGGTGTAATTAGGACCTTGCCATTGGTTTTATTCAGAATTAACTATGCTTTACGAAGATGCATATAGGTGTCATGTTGACAAGAGGTGGACTCGTGATGGATAATTTTATGTGTCAGTTTGACTGGAGTAAGGGATGCTGGTGAAGCACTGCTTCTGGATATTTCTGTGGCAGTGTTCCCAGAGAACATTGCTATATGAGTCAGTAGACTAAAAGAAAGAGCTACCATTGATGTGGGCAGGCACTATATAATTGGCTGGTGGTCTGGCTGGGACAGCTAGGCAGAAGGGGAATTCTCTTTTTGCCCTCTCTCTCTCTCTCTTCCAAAGCCTTTTCTCCTCCTGCTCTTGGACATAGACTCCAAGTTCTTTGGCTTCTGAACTCTGGGGTTTGCACCAGCAACCCCCTGCACGCTGTTGGCCTCAGATTAAGGGCTGCACTGTTGGCTTATCTGGTTCTGAGGCTTCCAGATTGAGCCATGCTACTGTTTCTCTGGTTTGCCAGCTTGCAGATGGCCTAACATGATACTTTCTTCACCTCTGTAACAATGTGAATTTCCTCTAATACATTCCCTTTCACATATCTTATTGATTCTGTTTCTCTGGAAAACCCCACACATGACCATAAAGACAAGTATCTCTGCATTGATTCAACTGTATTATGTTAAGTAGGTCATGTCACCTCTCAGCATCAGCTGCATAAAGTACATAATAAGATGCTTTTGAAGGTAATTACCATCACTAATGATGATTCCAAAATATAAAATTCAGATAACTTTCAAATTTCTTCACATGGCAATTTAGGTAGTAGAACTGTCACTTAAATTCTAGTAGAATAGTAAGCTTCCTATTACATATGCAGAGGTCAATCATTAGTATGTTGTTATTAATTTTTTCAAGTCTTCCTCTTCTGTAGACTGTAATATTGAAATATACTCCTAACTAGCTCCCCAGTGTGGACTATCCATACTGCTGCCAGGATGGCTTTTTACAAGTAGAATCTCATCAGACTAAAAATCCTTCTATGGCTTCTCCAACATTTTTAGAATAAAATCCACCCTTAATGTATCATAGAAAGTGCTTTGGCCAGGTACAGTGACTCACACCTGTAACCAGAGCACTGTTGCAGGCTGAGGTGGCCAGATCACATGAGGTCGGGAGTTCCAACATGGAGTAATCCCATCTCTACTAAAAATACAAAATTAGCCAGGTGTGGTGGTGCATGCCTGTAATCCCGGCTACTTGAGAGGCTGAGGCAGGAGAATTGACTTGAACCCGGGAGGCAGAGGTTGTAGTGAGCCAAGGTCATGCCATTGCACTCCAGCCTGGGCAACAGGAATGAAATTCCATCTCCAAAAAAAAAAAAGAAAGTACTTTGCACACTGGTTTCCACCTGCCTGTCAAGCTTCCCCTGGACTGCTTTCCACATTTCTGTATTCTCAAATCACATTATATAAACTCTCTAACATTTTTATAGTGTAGGTAAGTTGATACAGATAACCCAAATTTTCTTGATCATCTTTTGTGTTTAATAGAAACAAACAAAAATTCTAGGAGAGATAAAATTAACAGTAGACACAAATTTACTGTACTTTATCAAAATTACCGCCATATTCTGATTTTAGCTACATTTACTGTTTAGAAAATAACATGGCCAGTCAGCATCACATTTAAACACACACACACACACACACACACACACACAGAGACAAAATCCTGCCAATATCTCCAAGACAATCTACTATATATAAACCTGGAAGGTGAAGATAATCTGTTTTCTGCCTAATTGATATTGCCTTGGTAAGGTATCACGAATCTATAAAGGCTGCAACTATTTTCAAATACAGGTTTTTGGTCTTTCCGAAGACATTAATAGCAGTTCATTAAAAAGCATAATTCCTGTTACATGACAAATGATATTCCATGTGCTAAGATACAATTGTGAACAAAATAAAGTGCCTGTTCTTTATGGACTTTCAGTCTATGGAAGGATGTAGACAATAAAAATCAATAAAGATGTGTTAGATCAGTACTAGGAAGAAAATAAAGTAAGGTAAGAAAGAGAAAGATATTTTAGATAGAAATCAGAAAAGACCTCTCTGATAAGGTGATACCTAAACAGAAATCTGACTAAAAGAAAGAAGCCAGTCGTGCAGATATCAAGGCAACAAACAGAAGGAGGAAAGGGCCTTCAGAGGTGGGAGATTGTGGTGATCCAACAGGTAGAAGGCCAGCAGGGCCTGCATGGTGTGAGTAAGGGAGAAAATGGCAGGAAGTTAAATACTAGAGGCAATGGATGTATGGTTTAGGGTAAAGACAGGGCCAGAACAGGTGAGACCTTGTAGCAGTTATCAGTTACGCATAAGGCACTCTATTTTTGCCTTATATAAATTATTTAGTCTTCATAGCAACCCTATGAGGTAGATATCATCTCTATTTGAGAGATGGAAAACAGATTTATAGAGGTAAAACAAAATTTCCAAACATTGTGTTGTAAGAGGCAGTACCGAGATTTGACTTCATGGGCTACATGACTTCAAGGCATTTAGCAGGCACTAATACATATATGTTTTGTGAATACTTTATATATGTATATTTTACCAATATACCAGTTTTCAACTGCCTGTTTATACAGGCTTACGGGTTAAATACTTTGTAAACAGTGTAAATTAACAATTTGGCTTCTGCTCAATAGGAAATTATCACCTACTACAAAGTTAGGGTAGGCATAGAAACCAGGCAAGATTTTAGCTAAACAAAAAGAAACTTTCAAAATGTTGCAATTATCATATAATTCCTCATTGTAGTAAACTGATACTTGGTAAAACTACAAAGAAAAGAAAAAACCATAAAAAGAAAATGGGATATAGATTTTAGTGAGTGGATATAATTGAGACTACTTAATCATCAGCTTTGTGGTTGTCTTAAAAAATGCAGAATATGCCTTTGTATGTCAAAATTTGGTTATCTGTTTCAAGTTACGGTTACAGTGTAAAAACTTTTAAGCTCTGATTTTTATTGAGTAAATTACTTCCTTTATTTATAGGATATTTTGCTAGAGAAATGAAAGTTATCATTGTCCTTAAATTAACCTAAAAAGAAAAACAATGCATGCCATTATAATAGTAAGGAATTGAGGGGAATTATGATAAAGAAACTGCTACTTGAAATTGCCTTCCTACTCTTTTAGAGAAAACAGAATATGTAAGATGAAAGCATAGATAAGTTCCTAAAGGATATTAAATCTCCACTTAATGCACTAGTCATACATTTTAAGTATGTCATTTGGAATTTATCTTTTGTGTTGCAATAAATATGAGGAATGCAGGGAACCCCTAAAGTGTACTCACCTGTAGCATAGTTTTGTTACATAGCTACTAGCAATTTTAACATCTTTACCATGAAAATTGCTAACATACACACAAAGTCATTACTATTTGTATATTTCCAATACAAAAACATATGGATAATTTATCACTCGGCCATTACTATGATTTTCATTTAAAATAAGAATTTTTTTTATGTTGTTGATTTTGTGTTTTTTTAAATTGTCATAATTATATTTTTAAATTGCAGATACTTCATAAACAAGTATAAAACAAAAAAAAAGCAACTGTTGCCGGTCTTCCAAAAAGCATGTGAGCAGTTTTGAGGAAGGAGGCAGGACTCAACTCCAGAAGTGGGGCTCAGATCGAGGACCAACTAAAACAGGGCCAGGGCTTTCATTTAGACACACCCACCAGTGTGCCATGTCAATTTATCAGTGACATGGCAATGCCCAGGAGTTACCACCTCGTTCCATAGCAATAATCCAATGACTCAAAAGTAACTACCCCTTCCCTGAAAATTTCTGCATAAACCACCACTTAATCTGCATGCAATTAAAAGTGAGTGTAAGTATGACTGCAAAACTGCCCTGAGGTGCTACACTCTGCCTACAGGGTAATACTGCTGTGCAGAACAGTCAAGTAGCTGTTAACACCCCTAGAGCTGTAACACTGCCTCTTTAGTAAAGCTGTTTTCTTCTGCCTCTGGCTTGCCTTTGAATTCTCCCCTAGGTAAAGCCAAGAACCCTCAAGGATTAAGCTCCACTTTGGGGCCCAGCTGCCCTGTACCAGCTTGACTCTCAGTGCGGGGTGAAGAGAGAAGGCAGTGATTGGTGATCTGGGAGTGGCAGCCTGGAAGGACAGCGAAGTGCAGGATGGCCATCTGGGAAGTGGCAGTCAGTGATCAGCAAAGGTAGCAGTCAGCAGGATAGCAGGTGGCAGGGCAGCAGTTGGAAAGGGAAACAGTGGAGTGACAGAGAATCAGGGCTATATCACCTGAGCTCTAACACTACCCAAAGGCTCTCTTCAGAGCCATCATTTACCCTGGCAAACAATGGAGCCAGTCAAACAGGCAAGCAGCCATAGTACCATCTGCCTCCTGTGACACCCACCTATCTGACAGGCAGCCCAGTGGGTTACAGACTTATGCAGGTCTCTCCTACCACAGCAGCTGAGCCCACTGGTGGGTCGGCCATAGTGCCATCTGTCTTGTGTGACACTCTCCTCTCTGACTAGCAGTCCAGTGGGCTACCAACCATGCAGGTCCCTCCAACTGAGACAGCTGAGCCCCAGTGGGCTGCTGGTCAGGGTAGCCATAGTGCCATCTGACACCTGGGGTGGCCATAGTTCCATCTGCCTCATGTGACACCTGCCTCTCTGACCAGAAGACTGGTGTATTACTGCCCAGTGCAGGCCCTTCCCACCACGACAGAGGTGCTGAGGCCACCCAAGTTGAGATACCCTGGAGAGATCTTCACCTGGCTCCCACAAGGAAGATCAGTCAATGCCATTTGTGTCTGCTGAATGCGTGAGTGTCCCTTCTGCCCCCACTCCATAGTATCAGGAGCACTAGGGAATAAAATAAAAGCCTTTGGCTAGGTGATTAGTTAGGCATCCCTGATTGTTTGAGTGTCCCAAATCATGTTTTTGTCACCCCTTCTCCTGGTCCTTTCTCTTTTGACTCCATTGTATTGTCCCGGTATTAGTCCCTTCTTATGCTACTATAAAGAACTACTTGAGACTGGGTAATTTATGAAGAGAAGAGGCTTCATTGATCACAATTCTGCAGGCACAAACAAAAGCATGACTTGCGAGTCCTCAGGAAACTTACACTCACGGTGGGAGGAAAAGGGGAAGTAAGCATGTCTTGCCATGGTGAAGCAGGAGAGAGAGAGTGAAGGGGGAAGTGCCACACACTTTGAAACAACCAGATCTTGTGATAACTCACTATCATGAGAACAGCAAAGGGGACATCTGTCCTCATGATTCAATCACCTCCCACCAGCCTTCTCCTCCAATACATGGGGATTAAAATTTGAGATGAGATTTGGGTGGGAATACAGAGCTAAACCATATTAGTTCCATCAGTCATTTTATTTTCAGTCCCAAAATGTGTGCAGTCTTATGTTTTCTCTTAACTTTCTGTTAATTATGTGTAGGCAATTAAAGCAGGACACTTGGCTACGTGAGGTCCCCCTTTGTGTTGACTCTGGAATGCCAGAGTCACATTGTTCGGTGATGCCAACTTGGTGTTTGATTCACTGTTGGCTGCTCCCTGGGTGCCCTAGGGTTTTCGGTGTTTGGTGAGGGAATCCTCATTGGCTGAAGCTTGGGCACTCGCAAGTTTTCAGCATTGGTATTTTGGTCATCTTCTCCCCACCAGATGCTCTGTGGTATTAGGTACTGACATTCCCTCTAGGATTGTGAGTTATAGCCCCTCCCCCAGGGGAATATTTATCTTGCCTTTTCTGTCCCAAAGTTAGAAATATTATTTTCCTAATAGCCTAGTTGCTAGCCTCTTCCTGTGTGCTGTCTTACAAATGCCTTGCTCGAGACTCTCTTGGTTAAAGAAATGGGGAGTTTCCAGGCCCCTGGCCTGACAGTCAGTCACCTACAGTGGTAGAAAGGTGATCACCCGAATATTTTTGTTTCAGTGTCTTCACTACTGGGAAAGTTCTCTGGCAAGTCAGGGCCTCTGAGGTCCCCCCTTGGCCAATGCTATTTACCCTTCCCATCCTCCCTTCCACAGTCACCATTTGCTTAGCTCCCCTCTCGGTATAACCCGCTGCTCTCTGTGGAACTGAGGCTTAACATCCAACTGCCCATGTGAAGCTAATAATCTGCTTTTGTAACATCTTGCTATTTATAGAAAGTAGGAAAATAAAAGGGAAAATAAGTAGGCATTTGCTAAACTTAGTCTAACTGAAACCCTCCATAGGGATCCTTACTAACATGGGACAGTAGCGAGAACCCCAGAGGACTCACCAGTGAGGTAATTTTAGGCTATTGGAGCAAATTCAAATTTGGCTAAAAGAAGAAGAAACTCATTTACTATTGCAATAATGTCTGGGTTCAATACATATTGGCAAACCAACGGATTTTGCCTAAACATAGTTTTACATGTTATAATATTTTACAGTTAGACTTATTTTGTTTAAAATAAGAGAAATGGGAAGAGGTTCCTCATATGCAGGGTTTTATGGTCCTTTACTGGCTCACAATACTTGCAGGCACCAGAAAGCCATTCCCAGTGGATCTATTCCTAGTTGTTCCCACAGAATGCCCATGCCCTCCCCAGGGTCTCCTTAGTCCCCCAGTTCTGACGGGTTCCTGACAGTTCTGTAATACAGGATTCCACCCCAGGGTCATCAGGCACACCTCCCCTTTATCCAACCATCCCTAGCCTATACCCCCGCTGTCTAAGAAAGTAAGCCCAACAAGTACTACCAGGACTGGAGCCCCGTATCAGCCCTGTCAAACCTGTTTCCATTGTGGGAGGTAGCTAATGGAAGTGAGGGAACAATTGGAGCCTATGAGCCACTTCCCATGTCTAATTTGGCTTTACAAAAGAAAAGATTTGGAGTTTTCAGAGAATCCAGAAAGCTTTTCCAAGGAGTTTGTTAAGTTGATCATATTCTTTGATTTAACTAGTCAAAACTTACAAATATTATCTATTTGATATGCTGTGAAAAAAAAAAAAGCAAGAGAAAAAGTGCGTGATTAAGCCAGTCAATTATGACGAGGTTAGAGAAATAACACAGGACAAAGATGAAAATCGCACTTTCTTTCAGGGTCATTTGGGTGAGGCATTAAGGAAATACACTAACACAGGCCCTGACGCTGCAGAAGGGCAGGCTCACCTGGGTATACTTTACTCAATCTGCCCCTGACATTAGGAGGAAGCTCCAAAACGCAACCATGAGACTTCATACGCCTATGAGCCAACTTTTAAATATAGTCTTTAAAGTTCACAACAGTAGGAACGAGGTGAAAGAGAAAAAAAAAAAAGACTAAAAGAAATAGCCAAAACGTATAATTTGTTGTTTTATACACCTTCCCCACTGAAGGTTACCCCATCTTAAGAAAACGTCATGAAATTGATGTCTGGGATGCCCAGACAAGAGCCACCAACTCACTGACCTCTGGATCAAAATTAGTGTGCCTACTGTGCGCATGAGGGCCACTGGCAATGAGAATGTCCTAACTGTCCCTGGTGAGAGAGAGGAAAAATAACTCCCCATCAATAATAGAGCTAACCTTCTTCCACTACCCCAACAAGCTGCCTTGATCAAGTAAGCTTACTGAGAGGCTTAGACCCTTGACCCAGCAGACAGCTTCCTACAGTGGCAGGCAAATAGCTACCCAAATATTTTTCTTCACTATCTTCGCTGCTGGATGAGCTCTCTGTGGCTTGGCGACTCTGGGGTCTCCCGTTAAGCAATACAGTTTGCCCCCTCCCTTGTTTATGTGATGCTATGGGATCCCCTTCCCTGCCTCTTCATGTTTTCTATATTTATTGTGGCAAACAAAATTTGACGAGGTAAATAGGTCTGAATTATGTAAATAATTTGAATCCATTTGTCTTGTATAGGTCGTTTTATTTAATGTGCTTGTTTAGATGTATATACAGGTATTGTGATACATGGTGTATCCAGCGTGCTATCAAATGGGCTTATAAATAGAAGAGCGCTCATAAATAAGACTAGTCAAAGATTATTAGTTTGAAGAGAATATTATTTCTTCTGAAATTCAACCTTAAGATTTTTACCTAGGTAAATCACATATTTTAATAGGCTTTAAATGTTTAAAATGGCTTTAAATGTTGACTGGCTGTACATAGTACCTTGGTTCTTAGCGGTGGTCTAGATAAAACTGTTAAAAATAGAAAAGTCAAATATATGTCAATCAATGGAATAGATGCATAAAAAGTGAAATTACTGTGTGATTTAAAATCTTAAAATGGTAGAACGGTTCTCATCTATAGAATGCCACTGTCTGATGGACACTTCAGAACTACTTCCTACCTAGGTTTATATACAATATGCCAAAGAACTGTTTTTCTTTAATGAGAGTATATTTTTTGTCTAATTTGGAAGTTTTTAAAAGGGATGTTGAAAATCTTAGTAAGTAGAGAAAATAGATATGAAGATTGTAATGGATAGGAAATGTATTGTTTTGCAAGGAAGTATTTAAAGAAAGAATAATTTAATAGGAGGGATCTTCTGTAGTAAATTATTGTCCGAGAATAAAATTGCTGGTTAAGAAAGAGGTAGTATAGGACACATCAAGAAGCTCAAGAATGTTGTAGTTGGTCTGTGTAAGTTATGATACAGTTCATAAAGGGCAATTTATGAAAGGAATTTTGTGCATAATTAAACTTGCTATGATTAAAGAAAGAAAATTGTGGTCAACATTCTACAGATTGGTCTATATATCAGAACAAAATTTTCTTAAGATATTAATTTGCTAAATTACCAAAAATTTTGCTTTTCAATCACACAGTCTATTTAACAGCTTCTCAGATTCATGGAACGCTCTCCTTTAGCATTTTTATCAGCTCCTGTGAGCTTTTCTTCTCTAAGTATGACTGCTGCTGTCTGATGCTGAAGTGTTTTGTCTTAGTCTATGGGAGCAGTGTTTTCTCCTAATATAGCTTAATTCTATGCTCATTGTTTTCCTTGGTGTGTGCCATCATTTTGGCTTTTAGTTTTTGACTCTTATATTGCTTAAAAGGGTTCTGGGGGCTAATGGGTAGCTGCCCGACTCCATTCCTTTTGACCTATGGTTTTTGTTTTATATCCCCCCTTTTAGTAAGAGTGTGCCACAGGCAGTGTTGATGGACAAGCTTTTAGTTTGTCCTGTGCCTATGCTACGGTAGTGTGCTGTCTGCCCTAGGTCCATTGTGACCCTCAGTAATACCTGCAACCTTTGGCTGGGGGACTTGGAGTCAGGGGAATTATAGCCAGTTGGATGTTCTGGGCTGGACAAGAGTAGAAGTGGGTGGACACTCATTGGCTCTTGAACCCATTTTGAGCAGCGTGGGAGCCAAAAACTAGGAGCCAGGAAATGAGGTTCTAAAACTGACTTCTCTGTGGATTCTGGGTTTAGCTGCTGTGGTATTGGCTTGTAGTAACTAACTATACAAATCTTTTCTCTCCCCTTTAGAATGTAGGCAAGGTTTTGAAGGCTTTCCAATAAAAAAATAAAATACTGCATTCCCTGCAAAGGAAGAAAAAGCTCCTCTGTTCGATCAGGAGACTTAGTCTTGCTAAAAACGTGGAAAGAAGGATCTCCTAAAGATAATTACAACCAAAATGGAAGGGTCCTTTTCAGGTTTTATTGAGTACCCCTACTGCTATTAAATTTCAGGTAATAACTAGTTAGGTATATTTGTCCAGAATTTAACCTGTTTCTTAGGAGTCACAGGTGCAAAAGGAGGGCACCACAACTGACAGCTGTGAGCCTTTGGAAGACCTCAGCTTCCTATTTTTAAAACATCAACACTCAGCCAGAAGTTGTAACGTGATACCGTGGGTGGGAATAGGAACTTTAGTTTTTGTCTTCTTCCTGAGTGTGGTAATTCTTTTCTGTAGCTTTAATCTCCAGGGAAACACCTCCTTTTTCCTTGTTGAGTGTAGAGGCCACACTAAGGCCCATCTTAAAACTATGTCGTCACTGTTCATCTTGTTCATTCTCCCAATTACCATGATCCAGTGTGGGTGGGGACATAATTCTAGAGTAAATATTTCAACAATTATTGCTTTATGCATCAGGGAATCATCTTAATGTTTGTTGGATTTATCATCAACATTCCCAGGATCCATAATTTTATCTTCTGGTTTATCTGGAAATTATCATGACCATTCCCCCAGACCTCCTAACTAACCATAGCAATCCCAGAATACCCAAACTTGTACTTGTTAAATGGAACTTTTCCCCACTTAATGGACTCCACCTGAACACCCCACCAACACCACCAGTATTACCTGGGCAGGGAAAGTTGGATATCTGTATCTCCAGTGCACTAATTGTTATACCTTTTTAACCCACCATTGCATTACTGACACAAAAGTAGAAGCTTCCCTTCAGTGCTCTTGTCCAACTTCAGTTGCCAAGTTCCCAAGGCTGCAGCAAGGTAAATGAGGTTCAACTTGTCAGTTAGGAGACCATATATGGTGCCTTCTTCCAGACCAGAAAATACAAGAAAAAACAATTGCCTAGTTTGGGAAGGTGGGAGTACTACACCTTCTAGAAAACAAAGATTGTCTGACTACCCCCATTAGAGTGGGAGAAAAACATCTCTGTAGACTCAACTTGGCAGTAAAGAGTAAACATCACAACCCATCGAGCTTTTGTGTTCCAACTCAGCTCGTTTTTGTTTGTGGCAATAAATGGGAAGAAGTCACAGTCCGTAACTCCTCCCAACTCCATAGAGAATCACCTGTTTTCTTCGTAGGAGCTTTTCCTTGTATATCAAAAACTTGGAATAGAACTGAATATATGTTGCCACCCTTGCCCCCTCCAGAGGTTACTCTCTATAATCCCGTAAGACACAAAAATACCAGAAGTAAGCAAGCAATAGGATTAATTCTGTCAGGAACCTGAGCAGTGATAGGACTAGCAGTACCCTGAGGCAGCTTTGCCTACCATGAGTTAACCCTAAGGAACTTGACTCAAATCCTGGAAGCCTGAGCCACTAATATAGGTCAGGCATTAGAGGGAATTCAAGAGTCTTTAGACTCTGGTAAGTGTAGTTCTTGATAACAGACTACACTGGATTATTTAGTAGCTGAACATGGTGGAGTCTGTGTAGTTATTAACAAAATCTGCTGCATATAAACAACTCTGGACAAAGTGTGATTAGCATTCAAAAGATCTATGACCAAACTACCTAGTTACCATAGTCATAACTATGGCACTGATCCCAAATATAGCCAGTCAGCTATCAAAATGTCTTCCCAAGTCTCGCCTGGTTTTTACCTAAGACCTTTTGACAGCTGTCTTGTTGTTACTAAGTTTTGGATCTTTCTTGGATAACTTCTTAGTAAAATTTGTGTCTTCTAGATTAAACAGTTCCAGGTAGAAACAATGCTTGCACGAAACTTCCAAACCATCACATCTACTGACCTAAAGAATTAAATCCATGCTGCCTCTGGGCCCTAAAGGGCCCTTTAGATCAGGTATCCAGAGGTTTTTACTCCTCCAGTGCTGGGCAGGACCTATGCCCATGGACCTCCACCTTTCTGCAGCCCCTTAGGATGAAGGAGTATCTAATCTCTGAGAAGGAATGAGGTAGGTTGCAGAACTAGACTCCAGAGGTGGGGCTTGGACACCAGGCCAGACTGGGGATGAATTGGATATGAGTGTCACTCAGACACTCCCACCAGTGTGCTATGTCCATTTATCATTGCCAAGGCAACCCCTGGGAGTTACCACCCCTTTCCATGGCAATGAGCCAATGAACGAAAAGTTACTACCCTTTCCCTAACCACCCTTTTTATCCACTTTTAATTACATGTAGATTAAATATGACTGCAAAGCTCTCCTGAGCTGCTATTAATCTCTGCCTACAAGGTAGCCCTGCTCTGCAGGAGCAGTCACAGACTTTTAACACCACTGGAGCTGTAACAATGCCTCTTCAATAAGGCTGTTTTCTTCTACCTCTGGCCTGCCTTTTAATTCTTTCCTGGGCAAAGCCAAGAAATCTTGTGGGCTAAGCTCCACTTTGGGGCTTTTCTACCCTGTATCAGTTTTAAGAACTGAATTATGGAGAACTTAACTAGATACCAAGTTGAAAGTAGGTTTACCACTGATATGGCACTTAATTTCTACTGAAAATAGCCAGGAGTGGCATTTGATAAGATCTCAAAACTAATCCAGGTCATCCCTGGTGTCCAAAACCCAGGAACAGGAGAGTACTACCTTCAGCCACAATAACTGTTAGTTAGCAACTAAGTTAATTTTTTTAAATACTGAACCGATAAAAGTTCCCTTGTCCCCCTCACAGGGTATGCGATGGGGGAGTGTCTGGCTTCTTCAGTGCCCAGCTGCTCAAACCTCAAGGGGAGCATACGCACTGGCAGGCTGTGAGGCTCCGACCCCACGGCAGTGTCTAGGGGTGAATGTTTACAGCTCCTGAAGCCCCAGTGGGCTTGTGTTAGAGCGCGCTCTTTTAGTTTAGCCATCCATAGGCAGCTTGTGTTAAGCAGCTCACTTAGACCCTCTACCTTGTCAAGAGGACAGAAGACTTTGTTTATCCCTGGTTCTTGCCTTGGTGTACTGGAAGAGTCAAATCACACATGGGCTTGAAGAATGAGTGAAAGGTTTTATTGAGTGGAAGTAGCTTTCATCCAGATGGAGGAGCCAGAAGGGAGATGGTTTTCCCCTGGAGTCCTGCTGCTCAGCGGCCAAGTGCTCCTCCAACTGCCCCACCCAAGCTCCATGTCATTCTGCTAGTCAGTGGCGTGCCAGCATCCCAGTGCCTATCAGTGCATTCCTCTCAATGTCTAGCCTTGTGTGTTCCCCTGCAGATGTGCTTCCCTCAATGTCCAGCTGTTTCTCTGCCTTGTTAGAGTCTTGGGTTTTTATAGGCACAGAATGGCAGTATGGCAGGCCAAGGTGGTCTTGGGACATGAAACATTTGGGTAGGGAATCAAAAATGCCTGTTCTCACCTAGATCCATGGGGTAAAGCCCTAGCCAGGGACCACACCCTCCTCTCCCCAGCACTTCCCTTCCTCCCTTCTGTATCTTTTAAAGGGACCCTGCTCTTCCCTTCCCAGTACTCCCGTGTCAATACCAGAGGTTATAAGTGAGATTTAAATGCATTCAATGCCTGCTCAAGTCTTCATTTTATTATTTGCTTAATAATATCTAACATTTGAGTAATACAATGTGATGGACTTGGTCTTTCCTCATTTAATGTAATGAACTTTTCTGTGAAATAGTTCTTAACAGTCTTATTTGGAGAAACTTAAGGCTCAGTGAGGTAAACTTGCCCTCACATATTAGTCTTCCTTGGGATGCAATAACAAAATACCATATACTGAGTGGCTTAAACAACAGAATTTTATTTTCTCAAAGTTCTGGAGGCTGGGAAGTTCAAGATTATGATTTTAGCCAATTTGGTTTCTGGTGAGGGTTCTCTTCCTGGCTTGTAGATTTGCCTTCTCACTATGTTCCCACAGAGCACCTTTCTTGGGCTCACCCACTGAGAGTGCGGGGGAGGGGATAATCTGATATCTCTTCTTATAAGGACACTATTCTTACCAGATCATGGCTCCACATTTATGATCCCATTTAACTTAATTGCTTCTTTAATGGCCTCATCTCCAAATATAGCCACACTGTGAGTTCAGTCTTCAACATGTGAATTGTGCAGAGACGGAAACATTCAGTCCAAAACACTTCCGTTATCTCCCTAGAAAATATATAGTAACTTTTTATAATACTTGAACATTAGAAGTCAGCCACCATATAGTTTTTATGTTAACTTCTCATTGGAGACTTGGGTTAAGTAAAATAACTGTAACAAGAGTCGAAGATATTAGAAGAAAGAAAATGAATCTAAGATGTATGAACTCTCAACCAAGCTATTTAAAAATATTTAGTGGTTACCATCCTAAAATAAGGTAGGATACCAAAAACTGATATTAAAATACCTGCTATAGTACACAAGTACAAGAAGTAAGACAGGAAAAAAAAAGGCAAGATTCAAACTCGTAGGAACAGGCCAGTGATATTCTTTATAGAGCTCATCCTTAATGTTAAATGCCTAAGCTACAAGTAGGTTATCATAAAAATCCTTATTTAAGGCTGAGACACTTATTAATTTGAGATCAGTAAGACAACTGAAAGGTGTAAAAATGAGAAAAAATATAAAATCTTAATGACATGGAAAAAACTAATTTTCACAGGGGAATTTAGAGGTACAGAATAAATTTTCCCATATTAAACTGCTGCATAGATATGGAAATTAGGAAGTTTTTCAGACTGAATAACACTACAAATAATTTAAGAACATAATAGTACAGAATAGTACATACCTGCAAGCCGCACAGTGTTTCCAGAGTCCTCCAGGCGTGAGACAATTCAGCAATTTCAAGTCCCCTCTGTTCTCACTATAATTACCAATAATTAAATCTTCGTGTATTTCCCCTCTACCACCACCACTCATAAGTGCAAACTAGATCATGTTCATACAGATACTTTAGTAAATAATGAGCCTTAGATGTGACAAATACACAGGCTGCCAAAACCTCCTCAGGTAACCTGTTTTTGTTTGGTTTTGGTTTTGGTTTTGGTTTCAGTGCTGACTTTACCAGATGAACACAGATTCCCCACGTGCTGGCTGAAGGCTACTTACTTATTATCATCTAAGACCAAATAAGAGTTGAAACTGAAACAAACTCAACAGTTCCATAGATAGTTTTTTTTTGTTTATTACTTATTTATTTTAGTAAACATAGAAATTGACCCTTCTGGTCTTAAAGGTTAAAACTTATATTTGTTTTTTCTGAGCTCCTTCCTTATGCAATGACCCTCAGGCCTCTCACAGTGTCAAAGGAGTGAAACTCACCAGATCACCATATGCAAACAATGAAATGTCAGAGGCATCATTTCATCATGATTGCTTCCTTACCCCTTTTTAGTTCCTGTTTTCCCACACATAGCTACATTTCTTCTCTGCTATATAAACCCCTTATTTTAGTTGATCAGGGAGATGGATTTGAGGCTGATATTCCATATCCTCAACCTCAGCACCTGATTACAGCCTTCTTTCTTGGCAATACTCATTGTGTCAGTGACTGGCTTCCTATGCAGCTAACAGCAGGACCTAGACCAAACCCCTGGTGTTGCCATAACAAATTGAATACAGGTACAAGAAACCATGGCCCAATAAGATTATGTGTTATTTCTTAGCAGGATTCAAGAGAACAAAGAATTCGTTTTACATTTTAGATAAATCTAGCATTCAGAATGTAAACTTCAGCTTATCTTCAAATCACTTGCATATGATCAGGAAAACTCACCCTTTAAAATCTCTAACTATCTACATCCTAATGCTGATTCATTTCTACCTGGTAAAGCATTTTTTGAATATCACGACCAAGGAATCAGAGTCTTATGTCTAGCTGTGACAACCCTGCAGACTTCACCATTGTAGAATTGTTTCTTCAACAAATACAAATGTTCAACACTATGTTTAAAATTAGTTTTGGGTATAAGTTAATGATTTTAGGATGGCAGAGCCTGAAATTATAGTTTTCTCCATTTAGATAAGAACAATCAATAAAAGGGGGCAGACATATAAGTAAGAAATAAAACAGACAGACAAATTGGATCCCATCAGATACAAAGCTTTAGCAAAGTGGCCCAACAAGCTTAGATGTTGTTACAGCAAGATCTATAGCTCGTACACATGCTCTTAAGCACTGTATAATTCTGGGATAGTTAACATTCACTTTTTAAGCAGACTCTTTTTTTTTTTTTTTGCTTGAAAACAATAACTATTATTTTTCAAAAGCAAAGATATTCCTACACATTTGAACATTTGAATTAGAAGTTTAACTCTTGTTGCAAAAATTTCAATCAAAAAATTTTTGCAGCAAGAGTTAAACTTCTATCATAAAACAGTATTAAACACTAACATTTGCAATACTATTAAAATCATCTCTGCCTCTAAGGATGCACACTAAATAATCCAACTTATTACAAAAATTCCCTAAAAATCCAGTCATAAAGCAGATACATCAAGTAAATGACATTTACTCAAAAGTTACAAGGGGATAATCATTATCAGCCATGATCCATACAGTGAGCATCAATTATGGCCCTGCTGTGAAAACTACTTAGGGGTAAAAAAATTTTCTATAATCACTTCTAATAGTGAGAATATTTTCAAATCCTTCAAAGTAGATCAATATACACATTACAAAATTGGTCCCCAATGAAAGGTAAACAAACAGAGAATTACTAAAACACAATATATCTAAATGAATATTTGATCATTTTCTTTTCATTCTGGGTCTTTAGGCTGAAAAAGTAAAATTCTCATGGTCCATGTCGTTCTGCAAAACTTTCCAAAAGTTTAAGAAACTAAGAAGCAGTGGTCTAGGGATTTAAGAAACGCTAATCTAATGCATTTCTTTCAAATGTCTCCATAGCTTTCAAAAATCCCATTTAATTAGTTGCCTTATAGATGATTTCAACTTGGTACAGAAGATTATCCAATACATGTTAGTTATAGATTATTGCAATCTACTAAAAACATTTTTAAAGAATTCTTCACCCACCATAGGACATTTGACAAAGTCTAGAGACAATTTTGGTTATTATAACTGGGCAGCTGATGGAGAGTGGGTGGAAAGGTGAGAGTACTACCAGCATGTAGTGAGTAGGGGTCAGGGGTGCTGTTAAACATCCTGCAATCACAGAACAGCCCCTACAACAAAGGTGATGTTAATACTGTCAGGGTTAAGAAAGCTTCGGTTGAGTGAAATACAGTTCAGACATAAAAACTGATGCTAATGCAGCAGGTACAGTGCTAGGTGCTACAGATAAAAATAGTGGGACAAGAGCATGGATTTTAGAAACTCGGAAGCCAGGGTTTCATTCTTGGTTCCATCATTCAATAATAATGCAATGTTGGACAAATTGTTAAACTTTTATATTATCAAACAGAGCTAATTCCACTTGTCTTATTTACTCTGAGAATCATGAGATAATATGTGTAAAGTGTCTAGGACAGTGTCAAGGAATAAAGAGATACATAACTAAATGTGAAAGAGGAAGCTGTCACAGTATATAGCAGCCTAACGACATATGACAACTCAGTGTAATATAGTATCCTGGGTGATATCCGGTAACAGATAAATAACATTAGGTAAAAACTAAGGAAATTTGAATGAAGTATGATATCTGGTTAACAATAATGTATGACTATTGATTGGTGCACTCATTGTGATAAATATACTGTACTAACTTAAAATAATAATAAGGGAAACTGGATATGGAGTATATGGGAATTCTGTGTACGAACTTGATTGTTTTGTAAATCTAAATCTATCCTATAAAGGAAGGTAATCATTTTCTCCCTAAACTCAGTGATCCTGTCCCCACTGTCAAATTTTCTCTTTACTTACTCTTGCCATCGGGAAATGATGTTTGGCTCCAACAGCATTCAAATAAAGACTAGATGAGAAGGCAAGATGTGATAACATACTAGAGAGTTTAACTCTATTAAAAATCAAGATATATAAGTCTTACATCATTTAGAACATAAAATAATTTGCTTTTTTCAAAAGAGGTTTCAAAAACTTACAAAATTGTCAAGATAAAGGAAATGGACAACACTTACTACATAGTAACCAAAACCTTATAAAAATAGATAAATGAAAAAAGCATTTGGGTGTTAAGGCAGTCTTGTGACTGAGTGGAAAATACTTTCTATGCTATGATCCCAAGACAACAACATGTTTACTGGATAGATATTGGCTTTTCTAGTATAAAATTTATTTTTCTTTCTATATGGAGTTTTATAGAGATTTCATGCTAAAAACTGAGATTGCCCCTGAAAACAAGGCTGCAGGCAGATAAAACATGTAAAGTGAATCTCTACTAACAAGAACCATTTTGAAATATATTAAGATAAATATTTAAATACTAACAAGCACGAATTTTAAATATGTAAAGAGAAATAAAAGTAGCTACTGGCCCCTGCTTTAAATCATACAGATAAATAAAACAGCATATGGAAAGTACCTTGAGCTCTCCAGAAAAGTGGTATCAGGTAAGTTCAGGAATTAGGTTATAAAATAAACAGGTAGCAGCATAATGTACCACTTCCTTGGTACATTTGTGTACATTAAAAAACAAACAAAAAACAGTGTATTTGAGTTACTGGCTGAAGGTTGGCATAGAGACCTTATTTTTTATTTCTTACATAAATCAGGTGGCCAGTCTTTACAGCTTCTTTAAGGGGTATATAAGAGCTACAAATTAGTAGAAAACAAAAGTGCAATGCTGCTTGCCAGAGCACACAGAAATGGAATGGTAAATTTTATTAGTTGAATTATTTCTGCCAAAAAATAAATTGATATTCTAACTCCAGATACCTGTGAATATGACCTTATTTGGAAATAGGGTGTTTGTAGATGGAATCAAGTTAAGATGATGTAATCATGGATACTGATCCAATATAACTGGTAACACAGACCTTTGACCAAATATTAGGTTTCTCTAAGCCTCCTGCTTGACTAGACTGAACCTTGGGTTCCCCTCTCTGTCCTTATAGAATCTAATTTAGGCAAGAATCCTGATAAATCAGTTTACAAAAGCAAAGACATTCCTGATCTGGGTATCTGATCACCATTGCTATATTATCACTCTGGCCTGTCTTCAGTAATATCAAATCGATTTAGCCAGAAAACTTTTATCCTTCACATTCCCTTTTAATGATTTTCCATCCACTGACCCTCACTCTGCCCCTTGGTTATAAATCCCCACTTCTTCTTGGAGTCAAAGTTGAGTTCAGTCTTTCTCCCCCAACTATAAGACCTCATTGCAGTGGTCCCTATAGCTATTGCTATGACCTTGTCCCTCCATAAGGTTAGCATTACTGTCTTTAAGAAGTGTCATGAATAATTTTCTCTTTAACACCTGCGTCACTATAAGACAAAGGCACATGCACAGAAGACAGTCATGTGACAACGAAGGCAGGGATTGGAGTGATCCATCTAGAAGTGAAGGAACACCAAGGGTTAGCAAGGACAACAAGCAGAAGCTAAGAAGAGGCAAGGAAGGGTTCCTCATAGACCCTTTAGAGGAGGAGAGAACTGCTGACACCTTAATTTTGGACTTCTAGTTGCCAACACTGGGAGACAATATATTTCTGTTGTGTTAAGCAAGCTGGTTTATAGCAATTTGTTATGGAAGCCCTGGGTAACACAGATAGTAAGGAGCCAAGACTCATAGGTTCCCATCACTGTGCTCACCAGAACTGTGACATGGCAACTAAATAGTGGAAGAGCAATTAACAAAATGGCAGCAGAAGGGAATCCAAGTGTAGCAAGCCAAAGATCCAAGAAAGCCTAATGGACCCATCCCTGCCCACGGCACGTGAGGTGGAGAGCCGAGTGGTCTTTTCCTTGGGATAAGATCCCACTAACAAATATAACTCTTTCCTCTGAGCGTCATCTACTCAATTTCCAAATACACCTTTACAGCTCTAGGAACTTGTTTAAATAAGTACCCAAAGCCAACGAGGACTCCTGCTGTTTTAGAAGACAGGTGCCATGGTTTTTCTCACCTAAAATTTGACAATTTCTTTTACTCAGAAAGTGAACCTAAGATTTTTCAAGACTGTCTCCAAGTATCAGTTGAAAATGTTTTAAATGATAAATGCCGAAGAATTTCCCTTCATTCCGCAGTGTAAAGCAAGCAACCATCCTGTCTGTTGCAATCATGTGCTTATCTAAGTTTTTCAAATGGGAGCAAAGTAAGGTCAATATTCAGATCTTTCTTAGAAAAGTGGTTCTCTATCAACATTTATCATTAACATTTTGAAGATTAAAGGAGCATTAATTAGTAACTCAGACATAAGACTGGAGCCTATGAGATGCAGCCATTTGACCTAAACCAGTTCACCTTCAGGAAGAAATCAGTTTCACTGGTTGGGATTTTACAAAGAAAGCCTTTTGTCAGGTGAGAGACCAATTCCTAGATCACTCCAAATGCAGCTCCAGAAAGGTGAAAAGTTGTAACTTATCTAAAAGAGAAACATAGTCAACAGGATATCATAGTCATCTAAGTAACCCCTATTTACTGACTTACAGACATGCTAGAATGAGAATGTTAGAACTGATCATCCGATTCCATTCACTTGTTTGGACATACGCAGAAACCGAGATCCTCAGCAAAAATAACATTTAAGCTGGTGGCAGAAACTACCAACTTCTCTACCAATGTCATGTAACAATAACAACAACAAAAAAAGTCAAAAACTTGTTTTACTTAAATACTGCTCATCCACAGAAAATGTGACAAATATCTTTTATGCCACGCTTCTGCCATTGGAATTTATACAACAGAAACCTCTCATCTTTCTCAGGAAGTTTGGAGGAGACAAGTGGGGACTCCTGAACCCCACCCCACTGGAGAACAAAGGGGACAAGTGAGGCACCCCGCTGTATTCCCAGGTGGACTGGAAAACCACGGTTGGTGGCTAAGACAGGGCAAAGAGGGTCACAGTTTCCACCTGTCACCAACCCCCCATGTCACCTCACTTGTCACTAATAATGACTTACAGCACCTAAGTGCACTGGAGGCTCACTGGGTGGGGGGCCTGGCCCCGAGCGCACTGGGAGCTCAAGGGGCCCAAGATTTAGAGTCTGCCCAACTCAGGGGAAACTGACCTGTGAGTGCGAATCAACTACTGGGTTGTCAGCGACAGTCCGTGGGAGGGAGGGGAGCTCAATTCTCCTACACCCCATAGGGTCCCTGTGGAAGGCCACGCGGAGTGGCCTGGAACAGGCTGATTGCTGAGGCAGTGGCTGCCCTAAGCCAGGCACCTCCACCACCGCTGTCCACCAGTCCCAGGCGGGGACCATGGAGAAGATCCCCCGGGGTGCTTTCTCCCCAGATTGCCACCCTGGGAAGTCAGCACCGCTGTGTCCGCGGCTCATTAACCCACCCACACAGGAGCTCTCCCCATTCCCTGCCATGCCTGCCCAGGACATGACCCATGTCCAGACCTCATGCCTCCTTGGTTCATGTGAGCACGTGGCCAATAGGGTTAGGGGCAGGTGCCATCTCACACACTCCTGAGACACTTAACAATGCCAGCGGGTAGCCAGGTGGAAAGTAATTCACTGTCTCTTGTCTGGCAGTGCTGCGCTGGTCCACGCCGTGCCCAATCACAGGGGGAGAAGGGCCAGCGCAGACCACTTGGGTTCAAAGCAAAAATTCACTCTAGATTAACTTCCTGACTTAAATAGTGGTTAAACTATTTAACCCACTCTGTGCCTAACTTCCCTCATCTGTCATGTCTAGGTAATATTAGTACCCACTTGATGGAGTTTTTTGTGAATAGTACACAAACTAATCTGCATTTAGTAATTGGATCTGAAACATAAATGCTTAAATGATGTTATAGTAATAAATGCACTAAGTTTTTCACATACAAAGAACAAACAAATCTGTATCAGGCCCAGAAGAGCAGTATCTAGAGGTCACAGACAGGAGGCCTGAAAGGCTAGGTAGGAGCCAGTTGCTCAGGAAAGGGAAGAATTGGGCTGGGTGTGGTGGCTTATGCCTGTAATCCCAGCACTTTGGGAGGCCAAGGGATCACGAGGTCAGGAGTTCAAGGCCAGCCTGGCCAACATGGTGAAATCCGGTCTCTACTAAAAATACAAAAATTAGCTGGGCGTGGTGAAGCGCATCTGTAATCCCAGCTACTCGGGAGGCTGAGGCAGGAGAATCGCTTGAACCTGGGAGGCAGAGGTTGCAGTAAGTAGAGATTGCGCCACTGCACTCCAGCCTGGGCGACAGAGCAAGACTTAAAAAAAAAAAAAAAAAAAGGGAGAGGATCCGGCTGATAATATGAAGCATCTTAGTTGCAACAGAAGATGAAGCCAAGGAATCCAGGGAAAAGTCCATTGTGGGGACAGGCAACCCGGAAGCTGTAGTTACCTCTGAAATGATAAGGGGTCTAAGAGATGAAACAATTCAGTTGCAGGCACTTGATACATTTTCAAATTTTAGAATTTTGCATTTATTTTAAACCTTTGGTAAATATATTAATGTCTTTTCTTCCTAAGAAGGATGTTTGTGTGATTTTGTTATAAATTAGTAGAAGGTTTAAGAGGGAGCTCATTATTTTGTTTATTGGAAAAATCTACATGTGGTTGTTTTAGAGACTACATAGTGGCTCAATCGTGGGTGGGAAGTGGAGGGAAGGGGACAGGAATAACTTATCCTAAGACTTTGAAAAATTTGTCAACCAGTGGGTTTATGTACTCATTCCTTTGTGGGTGGGGGAGGGATAAAATCCAGCCTCACTTCTCTTCAAGAAGTCTCCTTTGTAATTGATCAGTTGACTATTGCTTACAGAGTTAAGATATAACTGAGGGCCAGTTTCAGTCATCAGATAGATGCATGTTAAAAAAAAAAAAAAAAAAAAAAAAGTAAATATGGCCTGAGAAGGACTCCTGCTTATATATTTGAGTACTTGTGGATGAACTGCAACTTAACTTAATTGGTAGACAAGTGTGGAAACCCAACTTAGGAGTTTGTGCCTATAACAATAGATGAGTCTTGGCCAATCCTAGCAGCCATACTTCAAATGCTGAGTGTTCAAACTATGTTCAAATAAGGCAAACACCAACCTGTAACCAATCCAACTGCTCTGTACCTCACTTCTGATTTCTGTACATCATTTCCCTTTTTTTTGGCTATAAATCTTCTACCACATGGCTGTGCTGGAGCCCCTGAATCTGCTCTGATTCCAGGAGCTGCCAGATTCACGAATGGTTCATTGCTCAGTTAAACTCCTTCAAATTTAATTGGGCTTAAGTTTCTTTCTTTTAACATGGGTTACTTGTAGTCTGTCCCATGCTGCATAATTGAATGAACACTTAGGCTTTTTCTCACTACTTGGGAGGGAGAAAAGCTGATCCTGTTTCTGAATGCAGATCTGGACAATTACCTTATATCTTTTGAAAAGGCAAGTTACCTCCGTGGCCATTTTTATACCTTATATAGCATTTCAAATAATTTTTTGCCAGTTTATATTGTATTTTCCTCTTCTGAAATGCTGTATTTTCTCTTCTCTACCCATTCACATTTTGAACAACCCAGAAGCCTAATCCAAATCCCACCTTTATCGCCGAATTTTTCCAGGTTACCCTGATAATAGATTCCCTCTGTGACCTCTAATGATACCTATCAAGTACATTACTGTTTAACCACGTCATATTTTTTAATTAATAGATTTCTTAAAGCTATTATAGTTTTATAGAAAAAGTAAGCAGAAAGGACAAAGAGTTCCCATATGCCTCTCTTTCCTTCTCCCCCATTTCTGTTATTAATATCTTGCATTAGTATGGTACACTTGTTAAGTATGATGAGCTAATATTGATATATTATTAACTAAAGTGCGTACTTTATGTTAGAATTCACGCTTAATGTTTCATAGATCTGTGGGTTTTGACAAATGGCTGATGTCATATTCACCATTACAGTATCATGCAGAATAGTTTCACTGCTCTAAAAGTCCCTGTGCTCTACCTATTTATCCGTTCCTCCCTCTACCCAAACCCCTGTCAACCACTAAATTTTTTGCTCTCTCTATATTTTTGCCTTTTACAGGATGTCATATAATTGGAATAATACAGTATGTATTTCAGACTGACTTCTTTCTCTTAGCAATATGCATTTAAATTTCCTCCAAGTCTTGATAAACTTCTCTATTTTTTTTTGCTCATAATATTCCATCGCCTAAATGTATTACAGTTTATCCTTTCATCTATGGGAGTATATCTTGATTGGCTCTAGGTTTTGGCAAATATAAATATAGCTGCTATAAACACCTACATGCAGGTTTTTGTGTGGATATACATTTTCCTCATTTGTTTTGTTTTTGTTTTTTGGTTTTTTTCGTTGTTGTTTTTTTGTTTAGTTAAATGCTAAGAAGCACAATTGCTGGATATGACCAGATGATGATTAGCTTCCTAAAAAACTGTTACACTGTCTTCCAAGATGACAGTATCATTTTGCTTTTCTACCAGCAATAAATGAGAGTTCTTGTTGCTTCACATTCTCAATAGCATTTTACGTTGTCAGCTTTTTGCATTTTAGCTCATCTAATAAGTTTGTAGTGGTTTATCTTTTGTTGTTTGTACTCCCCTGATTACTTATGATATTGACCGTGTTTTCATAAGCTTATTCTCCATCAGCGTATGTTATTTAGTAAAATATTTGCTTTGATTTTTCCCAATTTTTATTAGGTTGTTTGCATTATTATTGCTGAATTTTAAGAGTTCTATGTATATTTGGCATAGAAATTATTTATTGGATATGTACCTTTAAATATTTTTTCCCAATGTGCAGCTCGTCCCTTTATTCTGTCTTTTGCAGAGACATTTTCAACTTCACTTAAGTCCAACTTACATATTTCATAGAGAGTGCATTTAGTGATGCATCTAAATGCAAGGTTATTTGGATTTTCTCCTATGTTATCTTCTAGGAGATCAGAGTTTTGCATTACATATGTCTGTCTAAGATCCACTTTAAATGATTGCTTTTTGAAAAGTGTAATATATGTCTACATTCATTGTAATGTGTGTGACTGTACATTTGTTGCAGCACCATTTGTTGAAAATATCTTTTCTCCAATGCTTTGCCTTTTCCCTTTGGTCGGAAATCAGTAGATACTTGTTATGTGCTTATTTCTAGACTTTCTATTTTGTTCTATCGGTCTATTTGTCCATTCATTTGCAAGTACCACACTGTCTTCATTACTGCTGCTTTATAGTAAGTCTTGAATTCAGGTAGTTGAGTAACTTTGCTCTTCCTTAATGTTTTGTTAACTATTCTTGGTCTTTTGCCTTTCCATATAAACTTTAGAATCACTTTGTTGATTTTCACAACATTACTTTCAGGGATTGTGATTTGGATTGCATTGAATCTATAGATAACTTGGAAAGAACAGGCATCCTAACAACATTGAGTCTTCCTATTCAAAAACATGAAATACTTATCCATTTATTTGGACGTTCTTTCATTTCATTCATCAGTTTTATTTTCCTCATATGGATTTTGTACATATCTTGCTAGATTAAAATCTAGGTAATTAATTTTTGGGTACTAACAAAAATGGTATTTTATTTTATTTTATTTTATTTATTGAGAGGGAGTCTCACTGTGTCTCCGATGCTAGAGTATAATGGCCCGATCTCAGCTCACTGCAACCTCCACCTCCCAGGTTCAAGCAATTCTCCCTGCCTCAGCCTTCCAAGTAGCTTGGATTACAGGTGCCCACCACCATACCTAGCTAACTTTTCTATGTTTTTGTAGAGACACGGTTTTGCCATGTTGGCCAGGCTGGTCTCGAACTCCTGACTGCAGGCAATCCACCCACCTCGACCTCCTAAAGTGCTGGGATTATAGTCATGAGCCACTGCACCCTGCCAACATTTTCTACATTTTCAAATTACAATTGCTATTGGTGTATATAAGAAAAAAAAATATATATATATAGGTGTATATAATTTTTATCCATTGTTGAATTGGATTTGCTAGTATTTTGTTGAGCATTTTTGCAGATATGTTCATAAGAGATGTTAAATCTGTAATTTTCCCTTCTTATAATGTTTATGTCTGCTTTTGATAATAGATAATGCTGACCTAGTAGATAGGGTTAGGAAGCATTCCCTCTTTTATTTTCTGGAAGAGATTGTAGAAAATTGATATCATTTCTTCCTTAAATGTTCAGTAGAATTCTATGGTGAACCCATCTGGGCCTGTGCTTTCTGCACTGAAGAGTTATTAATCATTAATTCAATGTCTTTAATATATATACATGTATATTCAGATTATTTATTTCTCCTGTGAGTTTTGGTAGATGTGTCTTTCAAGGAATTGGTCTATTTTATCTAAATTAACAAATTGGCTGGCATAGAATTGTTCATAATATTCCTTTTTATCCTTATAACCGTCTTGGATTCAGTAGTGATGGTCCCTGTTTCATTTTTGATATTATTAATATGTGTTTTTTCTCTCTTTTTTCCTTTGGTTAGCCTGGCTAGAGTTTTGTCAGTTTTGCTTATCTACTAACAGAAGCAACTTTTGATTTCATTGATTTTTTTTCCTGTTGATTTTCTGTTTTCAATGTCATTGTTTTCTGCTACAACTTTTAACATTTACTTTCTTCTGCTTACCTGGGATTTTGTATTCTATTTTTTTTCTAGTTTCCTGAAGTAAAAGCGTAGGTTATTGATTTTAGGTCTTTCTTCTTTTCAAACATATACATTCAGTGTTATGAATTTCCCTCTAAACATTACTTTCATTGAATCCCACAAATATTGATAAGTTGTATTTCCATTTTCATGTAGGTCAAAATATTTTAAAATTCCTCATAAACTTTCTTTCTTGGCTTATGTGTTGTTTAGAATTGTGTTGTTTATTCCAATTTGTTTTTATTTTCAACTATATTTCTGTAATTAATTTCTAGTTTAATTTCATTGTGGCCTAAGAATGAAATTGTGTGATTTCTGTTGTTTTACATTTGTGAAGGTATGTTTATGGTACAGAATGTGGCAAAACTTTGTGAATTTTCTTTTTTTTTTTATTTAATAAGATTGATTTTATTTTCAGATATTGTATTTAATTATTCATTATGTAAGTCTCCTTTTTTACTTTATTTTATTTTTATTATACTTTAAGTTCTAGGGTACATGTGCATAATGTGCAGGTTTGTTACATATGTATACTTGTGCCATGTTGGTGTGCTGCACCCATCAACTTGTCAGCACCCATCAATTCATCATTTATATCAGGTATAACTCCCAATGCAATCCCTCTCCCCTCCCCCCTCCCCATGATAGGCCCCGTTGTGTGATGTTCCCCTTCCCGAGTCCAAGTGATCTCATTGTTCAGTTCCCACCTATGAGTGAGAACATGCGGTGTTTGGTTTTCTGTTCTTGTGATAGTTTGCTAAGAATGATGGTTTCCAGCTGCATCCATGTCCCTACAAAGGAAACTTTGTTAATTTTCTAGGTGAGCATGACAAGAATGTATTTTCTGCTGTTTTCATGTTAAGTATTCTGTAAGTGCTAATTAGATACAATTGACTGATGATACTGTTCAGTTTAATCATATTCTTTATGGATTTTTAACAATTAAGGTAACATTTCAGACTTTTTCCGATATGAACATAGACTTCCAACATATGTATGTCTGTGTGTGTCTGTGTTTATGTGTGCATGTGTGTATATGCTTAATGATTCTGTTCCTAAGAATCTTTCAATTAGATCTGACAGAAGGGTCTTGAAGTCACCAAATATATTGGTGGATTTCTTATTTCTCCTTGCAGTTCTATCAGGTTTTGCCTTATGTATTTTAACACTTCATTGTTAGGAGAGATACAAAAAAAATACACGTTTTCTTCCACACCGGGTCCCTCCCATGAGCCCAGTGGCTCACGCCTATAATCCCAATACTTTGGAGAAGCCGAGGCAGGTGGATCACCTGAGGTCTGGAGTTGTTGACCAGGCTGAACAACATGGAGAAACCCCGTCTCTACTAAAAATACAAAATTAGCTGGGTGTGGTGACGTGCACCTGTAATCCTGCTACTCAGGAGGCTGAGGCAGGAGAGTTGCGAGTTGCTTGAACCTGGGAGGCGGAGGTTGCGGTGAGCCAAGATCGTGCCATTGCACTCCAGCCTAGGCAGCAAGAGTGAAACTCTGTCTCAAAAAAAAAGAAAAAAAAGAAAGAAAGATATAATTTAAAGACTATGGATTTTTTTTGTTTTGTTTTGTTTTGAGAGAAATAACCCCTTTATCATTTCATAATGCCCTTTCTCCACATCAAAGGCTAAAGGGGCCCATAATTGAATATTTCTCTTACACAAGATAGATTAAGCTCTGGCGAAAACTAAATTGGTTAGGGTCTGGGAAAATAGTTTTGTTGGAGGTCAATTTTTTGTTAAGGGAAATAGACTGCTCTGGCCATATTTCAAAGGGGGCACTCATCTCCTCCCCCTTTTGAAGGTTCAAAGATAATTATTTCCAGATTTCATCTCTAGAAAATGGTGGAGCTACTGGGAGGAAAACTCATAAAAATGTAAGAATCCATTCTAAGACTAGGCCCCCAGAGGTTTTAAGCTCCCAGCTAGTTTCACAGAAAGCCTCCAGCTGGTCAATCACGGTGTATATGCCCTTTCCAGTACGGGTTCCAGAGATGGATTTCTACTCCCCTGCTTCTACTCCTAGTAATCTGTGAACCTTGATGTCTGTCTTTCTCTACAATGTTTGGTGTGGTAGTTTGCTGTATGATCCCAAATGTCTAATGGATCTAAGCAGTATTGTTGATTTTCAGTTTGTTCCACTTTTTTTTCTTGTTATGAGAATAGAAATGACTTCCAATCTTTTTACCTGTAGTATGCCAACCAGAAATCATCCTGTCATATTTTTATTCTCTATTTCAGGATGTATATCTTGCTTACTTGACAAAATGGGTAAGTGTTTAAGGCAAGGAGCATATTTTATGTGCTCTCATATTAGATGCTGATATAGTTTGGATGGTTGTTCCCACTCAAATCTCAGGTTCAAATGAAATCACCAATGTTGGAAATGGGGGCCTAGGAGTAATTAGATCATGTGGCATAGTTCTCATGAATGGTTTCATACCATCTACTTGGTAGCATTCTTGCAGTAGTGAGTGAGCTCTAATGAGATCTGGTCATTTAAAAGTGTGTTGTACCTGCCTGCTCCCCACCCCCATCTCTCTTTCACTCCTGCTTTCAAAATGTGACATTCCTGATCTCCCCCTTTGCCTTCTGCCAAGATTGTAAGCTTCCTGAGGTCTACTTATGAACTGAGCAGATGTCTGTACCATACTTTTTGTAAAGCCTGCAGAACTGTGAGCCAATTAAACCTCTTTTCTTTATAAATTATCCAGCCTCAGGTATTTCTGATAACCGATGCCTCAATTATTCTCATCAAAATACAGAGCTTAAAAAATTTCAGTTTCATTCCTTTGTTAAATTTAAGGTTTGGAAACCTGTAAATTAAAAAAAAAAAAGTCACATATTAAGTAAATATTGCAGGCAAACAGTTTATGACATGAAAGGAAATTTAATTCATCCATTTTTTTCTTAACCTACTGAATATCTGCATAACTTAAACTGATTTTTTTTCTTTTGTGCTATAAAACTCAGCAGCATATGCAGTTATAATGTTTATGGATTTTTTCTTTTTTTTTTTTTTAACACTTATACAGTGCTTAAAATCAATTTTATTGATCATTTCTCCAAACAAGTGTGTCAAATCAGTACTATAGTTAGCATATGAGAAAACTTCACAGTTAAGCATGGCTAGGGAGGCCTCAGAAAACTTACAATCATGGCAGAAGGAGAAGCAAACACATCATTCCTCACATGGTGGCAGCAAGGAGAAGTGCTGAGCCTAAGGGGAAAAGCCCCTTATAAAACCATCAGATCTCATGACAACTCACTCATTATCATGAGAACAGCATGAGAATACTTGCCTCCATTATTAAATGACCTCACACCGAGTCCCTCCTATGACATGTAGGGATTATGGGAACTACAATTCAAGATGATATTTTGGTGAGGACACAGCCAAACCATATTATTTCACCTCTGGCCCCTCCCATCTCATGTCATCACATTTCAAAGCACAATCATGCCCTCCAAACAGTCTACCAAAGTCTTAACCCATTCCAGAATTAACTTGAAAGTTCAAGTCCAAAGTCTCTTCTGAGACAAGGCAAGTTCCTTCCACCTATGAGCCTACAAAATCAAAAACAAGTTAGTTGCTTCCTAGTTACAATGGGGGTACAGACATTGAAAAATACTCCCATTCCAAATGGGATAAATTGGCCAAAACAAAGAGGCTACAGGCCCATGCAAGTCCAAATTCCAGTAAGATAGCCATTAAACCTTAATGTTCCAAAATGATCTTCTTTGACTCCACGTCACACAACCAGGTCACACTGATACAAAGGGTGGGCTCCCACAGCCTTGAGCAGCTCTGCCCCTGTGACTTTGCAGAGTGCAGGCCCCCTCCTAGCTGCTTTAACTGGCTGGCATTGAGTATCTGCAGCTTTTCAAGGTGCAAGCCGTCAGTAGATCTACCATTCTGGTGTCTGGAGGTTGGTGGCCCTCTTCTCACAGCTCCACTAGGCAGTGCTCCAGTGGGAACTATGTGTGGGGGTTCCAACCACACGTTTTCTTCCACACTGCCCTAGCAGAAGTTCTCCATGAGGGCCCCACTCCTATAGCAAACTGCTGCTTGGATATCCAGGCATTTCCATACATCCTCTGAAATCTAGGTGGAGGTTCCAGAACTTCAGTCTTTTTACTTCTGTGTACCCACAGGCTCAACACCACTTGTGTTGAGCTGCCAAGGCTTGGGGCTTCCGCCCTCTGAAGGAATGGTCCAAGCTGTACCTTGGGTCCTTTCTTTTAGCCACAGCTGGAGTGGCTGGGATGCAGGGCACCAAGTCCCCAGGCTGCACACAGCAGGAGTCTCTGGGCCAAGCTCAGTAAACCATTTTTTTTTTCTCCTAGGCCTCCAGGCCTGTGATGAGAGCAGCTGCTGTCAAAGTCTCTGACATGATCTAGAGACACTTTTCCTGTTGTCTTGGTGATTAACATTTGACTCCTTATTATTTATGCACATTTCTGCAGCCAGCTTGAATTTCTCCTCAGAAAATGAGTTCTTTCCTTTCTTTTGCATCATCAGGCTGCAAATTTTCTGTACTTTTATGCTCTGTGTCCCTTTTGAACATAAGTTCCAATTCCCTACCTTATATTCATGAATACTTAAAACTGAATACTTTTAACAGCACCCAAGTCACATCTTGAATGCTTTGCTGTTTGGAAATTTCTTCTGCCAGACAACCTGAATCATCTCTCTTAACTTCAAAGTTCCACAGATCTCTAGAGTAGAAACAAAATGCTCCTAGTCTCTTTGCCAAAACATGGCAAGAGTCAGCTTTATTTCAGTTCCCAACAAGTTTCTCATCTCCATCTGAGACCACCTCACCCTGGAATTTATTGTCTATATCACTATCAGCATTTTGTTCAAAACCATTCAACAAGTCTCGAGGATGCTCCAACATTCCCACGTTTTCCTGTCTTCTGAGCCCTCCAAAGTGTTCCAACCTGTTTGTTACCCAGTTCCAAAGTTACTTCCACATTTTCAGGTATCTTTAAAGCAGTGCCCCACTACCCAGTACCACTATACTGTATTAGTCCATTCTTACACACTAATAAAGACATACCTGAGACAGACTGGGTAATTTATAAAGAAAAGAGGTTTAATTGACTCACAGTTCATCATGTGTGGAAAGGCCCCACAGATGGTGGCAAAATAATTTCAGTTTGTTTTTAAGTGATATGAAAAGATTAAGGGAATAGGGCACAGTGATAAGAATACCAGGGGAGAAGGAGGAGATTTAATTTAGGCTTCTCCGATGTGATGATGCTGTACTGGAAATCTGACTGAAGTGAAGGAGGCAGCTATAGGAAGAGTATCCCAGAGGAACTATCAAGCACAAAGATCCTGAGGCAGGAATGGGTTTGAAAGCTTGATATATTTGAGAGATGAAATAAATCTAGTGGGTTGGATTTCTGTGAGGTAGGAGAGCCTGTGAGGTGGCCAGCAACCAGATAAAGCAGAAA
Source organism: Rhinopithecus roxellana (assembly GCF_007565055.1). Classification (NCBI taxonomy): domain Eukaryota; kingdom Metazoa; phylum Chordata; class Mammalia; order Primates; family Cercopithecidae; genus Rhinopithecus; species Rhinopithecus roxellana. Next base: position 19,500,474 of record NC_044566.1, on the reverse strand, counting down.
TTTTTAGGCCAAGATAAAGAGTTGCAATTTAATGTTAAATGTAAAGAAAAGTCATTCCAGAGACTTAAGTTGGAAATGGCATGATCCAGTTTATTTATTTATGTATGTATTTATTTCTTTTTGAATCATCCTGGCTACTGTTTGGAGAATGGTTAGAGAGGTCCAAGAATAGAATCAGAGAGAACAGTTAGGAGGCTTTGAAGCAAATAAGAACTCCTAGAAGAGTCAGATGTCAGATTAGGTAGACATAAACATCTTAAAAAGTTCTTCCTGATTCAATAAGCATGGAGCCTGAACTGAAAATAGAAGCTGTGCAGAAAAAGATCTATTCATAAATCCAGGAAACCAAAGGTAAAATCTGACAGGCTGTGATACTATAATTTTAGAAGAACGATGCCAGACATAGATGATTTCTAATAGCCTGTAGCTTAACTGACCATGAGCTCCCTTCTTTGGTGCATTTTATAAGGTACTTAAGCCTAAAGAAACAATTGGAGGTTAGTTAAAGATGATCACCAATTAAATGGCCACTTTATACAGGTGTATTCTAAAAGTTATTTACTGCTCTTTAAATTAGATGTCTAATTAGTTTCTTACTTGAGTGTTAAACAGGGCTAATGGCAATTGATGTGTATCTAGTAAGAAGTTGAGGTTTCCAACATTATTTCTTTCAATGAAAGCTAAGTTACCCTTTCTATGTGTTAGGACAGGTTCTTTATATGTCTTTTACTTCCTGCCCACCCCTTATAATTCCCTTAGAGCATTTTTACCTACCTAACTTTAACATGACTAAAATCATAACACTTTTGAAATACATTTCTTTCTAGTCTTAAATTGTAAGATTAATATTTGCACAAGAACAATAAGCAAAAGATTGGTGCTTAAGAATGCTGGTTTGGAAAGCATGCTTCTTGTGTTAGAATATTGACTCTACCAACTGGCTGGTGACCTGAAGCAAGTCATTTATTTTTCATAATACCTCAGTTTTCTCATTTGTAAATGGAGATAAAAATAATAGCTCATCCTAATGTTGTTTTGAGAATCGAAGCCTGCCTGGAAATCTCAATCTTCTTTATGTCCAGGAAGGACAGGAAGCAGGTGTAGGGAAGCTCTTGAGGTCTGTTCCACTGCAAGCAATGCAGAGGCAGCTTTAAAGACATGTCATGGATTTAACACCCACACTAAAGGAAATAGGATTGATATCCTCCACGATTCTTTCTTAAATGAGAATGGTTGTCACGTTTGGTATACCTAATGCAATGTACATCATACTAGATGATAACTTGTCAGATTTTGAGGAGATGCAGATATGCTGGAGTGGGTAAGGAAAACAAATTTGAATATTAGAGTCAACAATGCTCTGCAGATTATATGTCCAACCTACATGACTTCTATTAATCCTATCCCTACGTAAGTGCTACCTAGAAGTCCCAGGACCCTCCAAACAGGACTTAACAGAAGATAGACAAAATGGCAAGTTCAAAGGCAAAAGAGGAGACCCATCTTTATGCAGTTGAAAAGGTTTACGTTCTTCAGGCTTAATAAGAGCAGTGGACACATTGGCCACTAACAGATCTGACAGCATTGGGCTTCAAGATTTGTGGACAAATAACTACTAATACATGGAAACTATGAGGTAAACCTACAGTTGCTGGGGGATTCATAAGTGGCAGAAGTAGTAAGTGGTACTTTGGCTTCCTCGGCTCTCTAAATCTGAATAGAGTAGCTGGCATTCCATTCTTTTCATGGTATTAGCCTACTATTGTCTTGAGTTTTCTAGGGAGGAATATGTAGCCTTTAATCCAGCTCTAAGTTTTATGAGCCTTATAGAGAAGATAGAAGACAAAGTAAACAGTCCTTAAGTCCCATTTGCCTACAGCCCCCAGATGTGGAGCTGAGTGTTAGAAGATGATGGTATCTTTACCTGTGCATTTTCCTAGAGACTGAGGATGGGAAGAATTATTAAAGCAAAATTCACTGGGTTTTCTTCCTTTATGAGTTGCCGTAATACTGCATAGAATACAAAGGACCCCTGATAATTCTGAAGGGATTCAACATGCCTCCTTTCTGTCCAGATATGATTGTTTGGGGAATTATAACAATAACACAAGAATTATTGGACAATGACAATTCATGCAGATTCTAGGGTTCTTTCCCATCTATTTCTAATACCTGTATTAGTTTGATAGAACTGCCGTGACAAAATAACACAGCCTGGATGGCTCAAACAACAGAAATATATTATATCACTGTTTTGGAGACTAGGAGCTCAAAATAAGCTGCTTTTGGGTTTGGTTTCCCCTGACACCTCTCTAACTACAGATGGCCCCCTTCTCACTGTGTCCTCACACAATCTTTTCTCTGTGTGTGTACTCCTCTGGAGTCTCTTTTTCTTAAAAGGAGACTAGTCATCTGGGATTAGGGCCCCACCCTTCAGACCTAATTTAATCATAATGACCTCTTTAAAGGCTTTATGTCTAAACACAGTCACATTTGGAGGTACTTGGGGTTACAGCTTCAACATATAAATGATGGCAAGGATGCAATTCAGTCCATAACAATACCTAAAGCATATGTCAGTTGAAGTGGTGTCTCTATCTTTGCACTGTCCAAGGAACACAATGCTATCAATCATCCATATAATAATGAGTGAAAAGTAAAAACCTAATATCCCTAGGAAATAGCTTTTTTTTTTTTGTTTTTTTTTTTTTTTTTTTTTTTTTTTTTTTTTTTTTTTGCAATGGTAGCAGAATAGAAGCCTAAATCTGTAGTGACCTTTACTGCTAACTAACAATGATGGTAGCCTAGAGTTTGGCAGGCTTGAAACACATAAGGAGGGTATTCTTGAGAGGCCTGTCATGGGCTGAAAATTTAGGAAAGTCTAGGAATGTCCTAACCCTTTCATGGCTACCATCTTTTCATCTGAAAATTTGTTAATATCTCTGGCTTTATTCCAGAGGTGTTAAAGCATGAGTCTGGTCAAGTTGTAAAAAGATGTATAGGAACTGTATATAAATTATATATATTTGAAAGGAAATAGCTAAACTATTTTATATAGATATGGGGTCTTACCAGGTTGTCCAGGCTAGTCTCGAACTCCTGGGCTCAAGCATTCCCCTTGCCTCGACCTCCTAAAGTGGTGGGGTTACAGATGTGAACCACTGCACCTGGCCAGAATAGCTCAACTAAATGACAACAAGAGTAATTCTCACGTTTTGTGGTTTCCCATGAGTGTTCTAAGAAAGAGACTTATTTCCCAAGTTATAATAATAATATTTATCACATTTATTTTTTGTAAGGGTTTTTTTTAAAAAAGATTTTTACATGTATTAGCTTGTCTTTCCCACAGCACAGTCTTATTTTATGAAGATAAAATTTTGTAGGAGAGATATTTTAAAACTCGTCTAAATGTGAAGAGCTAACAAGCGGTAGGATTGTAATTAAAATTTAAGCACACTGGCTAAAAATCATTATGCACTGTTTGTACCTCTTTCCCACTTACCAAGGATGACATATTTAAATTATTTAAGTTATTCCTTTTTAGTCAAATTGTTTATCATATGAACTAGTTAACAAAAGAAGTAATGAAAACACCTTGGTCTAAATACCTGCAAAGGTTTACTATGGAGTATTCATGATACGGAAATTCTTAAAATGCAAATATATGTTTATGAGAGAAGTTTAGCATTTGTCATTGTGAATACTTGGGATGAAACATGTTTAGAAAAAAATGGGGAAAAATTTCAACATATGCAAATCAACAAATGTGATTCACCACTTAAATATAATTAAAAATAAAAACCATATGATTGTCTTAATTGATGCGGAAAAAGCCTTAGATAAAACTCCTCAACAAACTAGGCATCCAAGGATCATACCTCTAAATAATAAGCATCATCTATGACCAACATGATAGCGAATGGTCAAAAACTAACATGATACTGAATGGACAAAAACCGCAAACATTCCCCTTGAGAACTGGAACAAGACAAAGATGCCACCTAACCACACCTATTCAACACAGTACTGGAAGTGCTAGAACAATCAGGTAAGAGAAATAAGTAAAAGGCATCCAGATAAACAAATAAGAAGTAAAACAATCTCTCTTTGTGCACAATATGATTATATACCTAGAAAACCATAATGGTTCTGCCAAAAGACTCCTGGAACTGATAAATGACTTCAGTACAGTTTCAGGATACAAAATCAATGTACAAAAATCAGTGGCATTTCCATATGCCGATAATGTTCAAGCTGAGAGCCAAATCTAGAATTCAGTCCCATTTACAATAGCCACAAAAATAAAATACCTAGAAATACATCTAACTAAGGAGGTAAAAGATCTCTACAAGAATAACTACAAAACGTGGCTAAATAAAGTCATAGATAACATAAACAAATGGAAAACCATTCCATGCTCATGAATTGGAAAAATCAGTATCTTTAAAATAGCCACAACACCCAAAGCAACCTACAGATTCAATACTATTCCTATCAAACTACCAATGACATTCTTCACATAATTAGAAAAAACTATTTTAAAATTAATATGGAACCAAAAAACCTGAATAGACAAAGCAATCCTAAGCAAAAAGAACAAAGCTGGAGGTATCATGTTGCCTGTCTCCAAACTATACTATAAGGCTACAGTAACCAAAACAGCATGGCACTGATACATAAGCAGAGCGTAGACCAATGCAACATAATATAGAACCCAGAAAGAAAACTGCACACCTGCAGTCACCTGATTATCAACAAAGTTGACAAAAACAAGCAATGGGGAAAAGATTCCCTATTCAATAAATGGTGCTGGAATAACTGGCTAGCCATATGCGGAAGAATAATCTGGACCCATACCTTTTATCATATATAAAATTCAATTCAAGATGAATTAAAGATTTAAATATAACACCTGAAAATAAGAATTCTAGAAGAAAACTTAGGAAACACCATTCTGGACATTGGCCTTGGGAAAGAATTTGTGACTAATTTCTCAAAAGCAATTGCAATAAAAACAAAAATTGACAAGTCAGACCTAATGAAACAGCTTCTGTGCAGCAAAAGAAACTATCAACAGAGTGAACAGACAATGTGTGGAATGGGGGAAAATATTTGCAAACTATACATTGGAAAAATGTCTAACATTCAGAACCTAGAAAGGAACTTAAACAATTGAATAAGCAAGAAATAAATAACGCCATTAAAAAATGGGCTAAAGACATGAACAGAAACTTCTCCAAAGAAGACATACAAGTGGCTAACAAACATGTTTAAAAATTTTTCAACATCACTAATCGAAGAAATGCAAATCAAAACCGTGGGATACCATCTCATGCCAGTTAGAGTGGCTATTACTAAAGAATGAAAAAAACAACAGATGCCGGAAAGTCTGCAGAGAAAAGGGGAACACTTATACACTGTTGGTGGGAATGTCAATTAGTTCAGCTACTGTGGAAAACAGTTTGGAGATTTCTCAGAGAACTTAAAACAGCACTACCATCCAACCCAGCAATCCCATTACTAGGTATACACCAAAAAGGAAACATATTGTTCTACAAAAAAGACATCGTGCTTGTATGTTTACTGCAGCACTATTCGCGATAGCAAACACATGTAATCAATCTAGGTGCCCATTGATGGGGAATGGATAAATAGAACATGGCACACTATACACCATGGAATGCCACACAGCCATAAAAAAAATAATAAAATCATGTCTTTTGTAGCAACATGGATGCAGCAGGAGGCCATTATTCCAAGTGAATTAATGCAGGAAGAGGGAACCAAATACTCTGCACATTCTCACTAATACATTTTCTAGAAGAAAACTTGGCAAACACAATTTTAGAACTACAAAACTTGGCTAAAAGAAATTTTTGAGAGTTCGTAGACATAAAAATGGCAAAAAATAGACAGTGGGCACTACTAGAGTAGGCAATGAGGGAGGGATGCAGGGGTTGAAAAACTATTGGGTACCGATATGGTTTGGCTCTGTGGCCACACCCAAATCTCGCATTGTACTCCTATAACTCCCATGTGTTGTGGAAAGGACCCAGTGGGAGATAATTTGAATCATGGCGGTGGTTCCCCCCATACTGTTTTCATGGTAGTGAATAAGTCTCATGAGATCTGATGGTTTTATCAGGGGTTTCTGCTTTTGCATCCTCCTCATTTTCTCTTGCTGCTGCCAAGTAAGAAGTGAATTTTGCCTCCTGCCATGATTCTGAGGCCTCCCAGCCATAGGGAACTGTAAGTCCAATTAAACCTGTTTTTCTTCTCAGATCGGGTATGTCTTTATCAGCAGCATGAAAACGGATTAATACAGGTAGCATAGCATGGTCAGTACCTTGGTGATGAGATCATTCATACCCCACACTTCAACATCACACAACACAGGTAACAATCTGCACATGTGCCCCCAAATCTAAAATAAAAATGAAAAGTAAATAAATAAAAAGTATTAGAGTATAGTTGTATTCAACACCAACAATTATAAATACACTAATTGAACAGATAATAGCTATGGAGAATGTTGAACAAGGAAAGAGAATAATAAAAGTTTATCCTTCAGATTGAGTTTGAGCTTCAGTTCAGAAAACAGCTCCAAAAGGAACAAGATATTTTGGAAAGAAGCTATTTCTAGGACTATAGATCTCCACATTAGTAAAGAGAGGCTTAAGAGTTCTCTCTTATTAGAGCTTTCGCTGTCTCGCACACACTCATCTCTACACCCATGCATAAATATCTTCTGTTTGACAATGATGGTTTCACAAATGGCAAATTAAAACAAAATAAAACTATGCTTCTGACTGTAGTGATAATTTACAATCATATCTCTTGTCTAGAACTGGGTACAAAGTGAATTCTCTTGAGTACTCTAAATATGTTACTCAAAAACATTTTTTAATGAATTAAAAAGCAAGGTTTTCAGCATATGACTAGAAAACTGAAGATAGTCTATTAAATAAGACCTCATAGAATGCTTTTGCTGAAGTATCTAGAAAAAGGACTTTCAATATTGTTTCTTGAGAAAGTCTCAACATTTTAGTCCATTATAATAGCTTATCAAAAATACTGAACAACTTGTGTAGGTTTCTGGATGGACACAAGGAGACAGTGGATCTGGACTCAAGGGGATAGTTACAACTATTCAATTCAACCTTTTATATCAAATATTTAAATAAAATTGTTAATTCTGGCTTTCACTTTGGTATATATAGAACTGGAATATGTAGAGAATTGGTATTAGTGATGATTCCAACCTTATGACAAAAAGGAATCAAACTACATGGAAACTCATGACTTTCAACAATCTTATTGGAAAACTGAGTTCACAGAGTAAATAACTTGAGATATCTAAGATATCTAAGATAAATATCTAAGATACAGTGTCTGTAGAGAGAAAAGACCACACAAAGGCATGCCCACCTATGGTCGATGCAACTGAACACCAGTAAGAAGAATTCAACTAGGATTGCTGAAAAATTGAGATAGGCCTAGTGTGGGTTGTTAGAATACTGTGGAAATACGTGGGTGCTACAAAAATTTAAAGAGTCTTTACTCTTTTTCAGGATCTGTCTCTGTTAACCACAGTGAGCACTCAAAATACAGATCAGAAAGCCACACAATCTTGGAAGGCAATCGCCCTGCAGAAGGACAAGAAACCTCACTTTTCCACCTATACCCCTTTTGTTTTATGGTTATTGCTTTTATCTAAACCACCCTTTCCTCCAGCGTACTTTGCAATGTCAGTCCATATGGCTTCCCCAGCTACCAGAATTCCAGAACAAAGGATATCACAATTTATTTTTTTATATTTGGTGATTGGAATAGCAGTAGTAGCAAGACTAATGTCTGTTAAATAAATGATCAGAAATCATGTAGAATAAGTCTTCCATTTCTGATAAAACAATAAAAACAGGCTGGGCACGGTGGCTCACACCTGTAATCCCTGCATTTTGGGAGGCTGAGGCGGGCGGATCACAAGGTCAGCAGATATCGAGACCATCCTGGCCAACATGATGAAACCCCGTCTCTACTAAAAATACAAAAATTAGCTGGGCATGGTGGTGTGTGCCTGTAATCAGCCCGAGCTACTCAGGAGGCTGAGGCAGGAGAATCAGTTGAACCAGGGAATCAGAGGTTGCGGTGACCTGAGATGGCGCCACTGCACTTCAACCTGGCAACAAAGAGAGAATCTGTCTCAACAAAACAAAACAAAAAACAATAAAAACAAACCAAGAGATATTCAAGTCAATGTGGTGAATATATGTGTACACATACCTATTCATGAACATACATGCCCTCATCTGCAGAGCAAAATCCCTTGAGTTACTCTCTTATCTCTACTTGGTTTGAATTTATGACCATAAGTGACTATATTATGTTGGGAAGGAGACAATGCCTATAAGATATCAAAATTATATAAAAATCATCAAAAACTGGCATCTGTTTTTGCTAACATGCATCCCTTTTCTATAGTAATTCAAGTTTTTTAAAAAATAATTTTAAAATTGTAAAGATTAAGGGGGTCATCCTGTTAAATGATAGCTATTTTTTTAAATTTTGTTTACAACAAACTCGTATAAAAGAAAAACTGAAACACACAAGTCAGAGCCAAAAAAAAAAAAAAGTAAAATTATAAGATATGAGATATGAACCCATGGAGAACCCTGAGATCTATGAACAGATCTAACAGCTACAGCATCGTCTGAGAACTAGAAAAGATTTAGAGGTCTTCTAAGTGCATGTCCTTCTGTACTGTTTCCTGTTGTTCTGATTTTTCTTGTGATCACCTATCCACTGATCCAAGACAAAAACATTCCTGAGTCACCTGACTTGTCATATACAGGTAGAACTGGCATAATGACATTGGAACTGGTTTCTTTTAAATGTTTTTGGCAATCTTAAGTCAAATTATTTTGCATTGCCTCTTAACACACTGTGGATCTGCACACATTCTGTACAGTCTGTTGCATTTGAATTCCCTCGTGTGTATAATGAAGTTACTGACGCATGGTTGCTGAGGCCCTTCTTGCTCTAACATCAATCCTTCAGTCTTCTTAGAATTCAAGTGTGTCATTCCTCATGTGACTATTGGGTGTAAATAATATGTTTACCAGAGCCAGGGTCAACATAGCCCACTGGCTACAAAGTAATAAAATTACTTCTATAAATTAAGATTTATACAATACTTTGTTTATACACATGGATTTTAATCTTTTGTTTTATTTTTTTCCATAATTGTCTCCTCCTTTTTTCCTAGGCCTTCCCCCCTATTTTATAAAGCTGCCACCCTTCCCACTGGGTATATTGTATATTATAACATATACTTGTATATTATATTTGTATATTTGTATATTATAATCTATACTCTATAAATGGTATAAATGTAATATACTATAATCTGTTCAGTTATTTACTTATTGGCTTTCGTTTTTACTTATTTTCTTCTAATTTTGATCTCTTATTAAATATCTTTATGAAAGATGTCTATATATATTGGTATTCACAGTCAAGGTCTGAGATTTCACCCTTCTTGCAGGCCAAAGCCTGTGGCAATTTCATGGGTTCTGGCAGAAGACAAGAGGAACCTTATAATTCACAGTACAGCAGGCAGACGGAGCGTCATGCTCATGTCTATTTCTCTTCACCTCAAGTTCCACGTGGACTACAGTGAGGAGCCCAGGTGAATGATTTGCACGCAGCTAAAGAACCTCAATCTTAAGAAGCTCAAATATTTTATCAAGCAAACCTGCCTCATCTTTGACCAAAGAGATGTATTATTTTTATTATAATGCATATTACTTGTCTTTATTCTATTACTATGTTACTGGATAGTAAACAAACCTGCCCGCTACTCTGTAAGGAGACTCTATCTCTGTCTTCCAAGGCTTGTTGCTCTATAAAAACATTCCTGACAAGATAATTCTAGGATAAAATGCTGACAATACTTATATTTGCATGAGAGACTCATAAGGTTCTTGTTCATTCACTGTTTAATTTTTTCTCATGTATTTTTCTTAAATGCAATATTATAGTCCTTGTATATCTTGAAATTCCTTTCTCTAACAAGTCATGATAGCTTGACTAGATAAAGATTACAGGATGACAGCCCTCATTTTATAATGTTTATTACATGATAATTTCTATTATAGCAGTTAATGGCAGAAGTTTGATGTTAAAATATATTTTCCTTGTGATTTTTTTTGTATTGCATGAAAATTTTAAGATTTATTTTCTTTAGCGATGTGCTTCTCTTGTACTTCTATTAATTATTGTCTTAAGGACCTTATTGTGTGTATTTTAATTCTAGAGATGTCATCTTAACATTTTCCTCATGATTTCCATTTTGTTACTCTGGAATTTGAAATATTTACTGTGATATGTATTATATATGTATATCTAACACATACATAGAAAGAGGTATCTATCAATAAAGTATAACCCTGGAGAAAACCTTGCTGCTCTCCAAAATTCCTATATTCTCACAGTGGCGAAGCAGGTCAAAGCAGGAAAGATTCAGCCCATAACCCCAACATGTGTGCTTTCTAAAAAATGAATGTTAGAGTGAAGGATAGTTATATGTACTTCTTGACTTCAGCCTGGAAATTCAAAGTTCAAACCTTTCTTGTATGCTCTCTTCTCCATTTCTAGAACCTTCATGAAAATATTTTCCACCAGTTTTATCCGTGCTTTACTGCACGCAGCCACCTGTAGATCATAGCATTTATTGTACAATAAAAGAGAAGTATCTTAGAGTTGAGATTAGAGGAGAATGAAATTGAGTTCAGACCATCATGTTCTAGAATCCCTACACACATCTCAAAAGCTTTTAAGTATTTTCTTTCAATTTAATCTTTACATTATTTTAAAAAGAAATATCAGGGTTTATACACCAAACAGAGAGGTTAAGACTACAAAATCTAGCACTCTTTCTAGATAGTAACAATAATAAAAATAACCCAAACCCCTAAAATCTTATTTTTCACTATGTTACTTCTGACCAAGAGAGATAATTTAGTTTCATATAATCCTCTATGCCTATAAACAATACCAGAATTTATTTTTGGAGGTTTTTAAAATTTATTTTATTTGCTTTCTCCCCATGGTAGAAGAACTTGTTTAAGCATCATATTAATTAATATATCTGTTTCATCATGTATAAGAAATGAGGAATTACAGTCTGACATAAAGAATGTAATATGCCAAAAATATAAATAATTATTTCATTAATCTAAATGCTTAATTAAGAGAATCAGTTTAGCAAGCTCTACTGCTAAGAATAGAATATTATTTATTTTCTGCTTATTCTGTCTCCAAGCAGCTTTCACCCAGAGAGGATTAAATGTGATGGACGATCTTCTACCATAAATAGAGAATCCTTTATGGTGGAAGAAAAAGTCACAGTCCTTTTGAAGGCAGCCTGCCTTGCTCTGTTATCAGGCACAATATACATCTCATTTTATAGTAGCAGACTTTTAAGCCCTAGTAACTGATGTATCAAAATGTAAGCCTGAAATGTTACAGTGCTGCCTTTATACGATTTAGATCCATTTTAGGACCAAATATCTAACACTGGAGAGAGAGAGAGAGAGAAAGATCCCATGTAATAGATTTGTCATTTTTATGCTCTAGTTCAAAGCTATATGATTTTCTCTATCACTATCAATTATCTTTCAAAAGCTGTCAAATATGTTCTCTTGTACTTCCTATGCAGCCAGAAAATAGAAATAAGAAATGAGATTTCTAAAGGTAGATAAGTTATCAAAGCAGAGATGTCTTTGAATTAGATCATTCTTCTAGAACATAATGAATTTGAAATTCCCAGTAGCATTTTGTAAGGTGCATTTAGCAATACTTACTTGGGGAATATCAAACATTGGTATCAGTGAGCCTTTTCTCAGAGTCCACACTTTATACCATAACCTTAACATTAACTGAGAGCGGGGGCAGCTCAGTCGGTATCTGGTAACACAGTGAGGAAGGATGTCTGTCTCTCCATGAGGTGAGCAGTTCTAGTGGCTATTCTTTCACATTTGTCAAAAGTCATCATTTTCTAGGACATAGTTCAAGGCAGGGACTAAATGAGGCTTTTACTAGCACAGAGGTGTAGTAGCTATGTTTCAGAGGCTTTTCTGTAAAGTTTGTACATGTCCAAAGCATCAACTCATTGGAAAGGTATTCTACATAGTGATTTAACAGAATACCGAGAAAGGATACAGAGAACTCTTCAACCTTCAATAAATAGAAAACATATTTACCAATGCAGAGAGAAGCAAGCTATGAGGATGATTTTTATCTATTATGCATTTCATATATTGTTACCCGAATGATTTCAGATCTCTTACAAGGGTGTATAAAACGGAAAGATAAGAGTGCTATTTCAGAGAAAAAAAAGTGGGAACAAAGTGGAATCAAGAAAGAGAAAAATACGTCATAATAACTCACAAACCTACTGCAGATAAACCGTAATAACCCACAGGCCTACTGTAGATCTAAAATAGATCCGAGTGATAAAAGATTGTTATAAAATTTGCAATATCCATGAGATAAAACAAAACAATTGCTAAGGAGAAAATACACTATACTTCATACTTAAATGAGATAGCAATTTCTCCTGGGGGTCCTTGTGAAGGGATGTTTAGAGGCAAAAGAATCAGGCATACCCAGAGTACCACCATCTACTCTTAACAGATAAAAATTTATTTGTTTCAGAAACTTACATCTCTCGAGATAAAACACTATTATGAAATTTATCATTAAAAAAATTCTTATAAATTGTCTTCGTAAAATATATTTAACTTTCTAAAAATGTAGATCCATAGTTGAAATAAAATAAATATTACTAAACCCACTTTAAAGATTAATGTTATATTAAATTTAAAAAGCGAGGGTCATGTATTACAGTAAAAGCAGATGCTACTAAATTCCACAATCTTTTTTTTTCTTTCTTTCTGTTAGGAATTCACCTTTAAAATCAGCCTTCTCTTTGGCCAAAGACATCTCTTGGTACCATGGATGTAGGTTCTATTTTGTTAATATCTCCTAGTTCTTGTCTATTCCTTAGAGCCAGCCCCACTGCCACCATGCGGGTTCCCATCATCTCTCTGAGGATCATTCCTCTAACTGCCCCTTACATTCCAGTTTTGCCATAAGCTTTGTTTCTCCTTAATCATGTCTATTTTCCACTTCCAGGTTGATTTTTCTAAATTGCAAATGTATTTATGCAAATCCTCTATTCAATATATTTTAAGTGTTCCCATAGTGAATCACTTGCCACTTTATATGTTCCTTTCTTTCCTTTACAGATGTATTTGGAGCATTTACTTCAAACACTTCAAAAAGATACTTTCCTCTTTTTCAGTCCTCCTGAACCACATGTACTTCCCTAATTTTGTCTTTTTTTTTTTTTTTTTTTTTTTTTTTTTTGGCACATTTTCTCTTTGCATATCCTATTGTCACTGTTTTAAATGTCTTTCTTTACATTAATTTCAGTGTGAATGTCACCCTTTCTGAGATCCTTTCCCTGGTGTCACTGACATGTATTGGCTTAGGTTGATGGGGTGATGTCTTGGTCCCTTAATGTTTATTTTGGCCTTCATCTCTGTTAAAGCACCTTTTATCTCTGCCTCCCACAAGGCTGTGAGCTTTCTAGAGATGGCAGGTAGGTCTTTTTATTGTTCTAATTCAACTTCTTATAGCTTTTTTTTTTTTTTTTTCAAGAAGTATGATCCAAAGATCCATCAACTTCTTACAGTTTTACTAGGATAAGAAGTTAATAAGTTTTGCTAATGACAAAAACAACGGTCATATACATAATTCCTCAACTGGGACAACCTGTATTATAAGGCTTAGCACATATATACACATCTAATTCACACAATAACTGTGTGAGATAAGTAGTAATGTTATCTTTAGTTTATAGAGTTAAAAGAAAACTGACAAAGGTTAATCAACCTGTGAATCTAATACAGATGCCCAAAAGGCTAAATAACTGCAGTGATTAAATTAAAATGTCTAAATGAAAAACTATCATTCTTAAGCTCAAAAACAAAGACCTGAAACAGGAATATCTTTTAACTACTTGTAAGCAGAAAAGGATTAGATATCTTAATTAACAAAGAACCAACTCAAATCCATGCAAACAAGATGAAACCAAATTAAAAGAGGAGCAAAAGTGGGCATGGCAGATGCTAATGATATGATAAGTAAAACTGTATCAATACATTGTAGCTAACTTTTATTTAATATAGGCACTTTGCATGATAACACTGCACTATAAAAATGACTATGTAAGCGGAAGCTGTGCAAAGCAATCATAATTGATGGAGAAAATTACTATTTCATGGCTTTTAATTTTTTGACAATATTTCAATAACTCTTTACTGCATGAATGTAAAGAAAAATAAAATTAGTAAAATTAGCGTTTATTTAGTAAATTGTAATTTAAAAAATTAAAAAATAGCAAGAAGCAAAGTATTTCATTTCTTTGTAAAATATTATCAGTAGCTAGGACATAGCTTCCTTCTACCTCATGTTGTTTAATTTTCAACAGAGTGTGCTTCTGTGCCTTGGCAAATTGTCATTCTCTGTTCTAACATTGGATCAGCTCCGAACATTTTATCCTTTTATTCTTTGTGCTTTCAGTGTTGTAAAATGGCTCTGAGAGTTCCTTTCATATGAAATACTTTTGCCAGTGTTACTTCCTTCAGGACATCTTCATTCTTTTTGTCACAACCATTTTATTCATGCATATTAATAACTATCTCCTTTAACTCCATTTACTTTATGATTCTAATTTCATTTTCAGAGTTATTTCTTTTCATTTATTTGCTGTACTTTCATCCTTCTTGTTCAATTCCCTCTTTCACTTATCTATTTTTATAAAATGTCACACGGGTTTATCTCTGGGAGACAAGGAGGAGACCCAGCTATATGCTTTACTGTCTGTGTGGGAACAGGTGCACAGTGACCAGTCAAGGACAGAATTTGGAAGAAGTGATGGGAATGGCCACTGATCTTCATGTACATCTATTATTTATGTAGGTTTTTTTGTGTGTGTGTACTGAGGAGCTAGCAGAAAAGATTCTACTGTGAGCAACTACCACTCTTAATATAATGTGGTAACTGAAGTTGTCATAGTGTTTTGGGGAACTGATGCTATTTAAACTATGGTCAATGAAATTACTGCACATCAGAACCATGCAAAATGAAAATTATACTTACTATATACCACACCTTCTGCTTCCTATTCACTAAATCTTGTCACAATTGCAGTAAGCAGGCACTATTACTATTATTTATCTGTTATCAGGATTTGAATCTAGGATCTTTGTTTGGGAGGCTGTGTTCTCAGTCACAATCCCCTATAACCTCTGATATTCTAAATAAATGAACACATTAATATACTAGGTATGAGGTTTTCTGCCCTTTGTGGTTTTACATTAGAGTTATATTATTAAATCCTCTGTGAAGAGATGAATTAGTTTTAAAACCTCATTACCTGATAATGTTAGATACAAATGAATAAAACATGAATGTCCATTTTTCAGAAAGAGACAAAATATGCCACACAAAACACTGTACAATAAGTGAGAAGATTAATAATGCAACTTAGATTTTAAGTTAATGTCATTCACTCCAATTTGATGTGAAATATCTGTATGCAAACCAAATTTTGTTTTCATTTTGGTTTTCAGTTTGTTTAATTTGTGAGATTCTGGGAAGCCGTGATGACAGAAAAGAGATCAAGGATATCCTTTTAATTTCTGATTAAGCTGTGAACCTCTTCTCAAAAAAATACACATATACTCAGTATTTTGCATGTAATTTATGTGAACACTTTGACTCTTTGAAACCTGAAGATTTCCTATGAGATTAAGAGCCTAGGTCTCAGCTTCTTAGCAGAACAAAGGATCATTTCTTTCTCCCCTTACAACATTTAGTGAATCTAGGCTGACTAGATTAGTTGAGTCTCCAACATGATATGATGTAACTGTCTCAACACTAGGCTGCAGCATTTACCATGGAGGAGAGAACAGTGTAGGTTAGTATGCACTACCTCTAGAAGTTTCCTTCGCAAGAGACTGCAACACTATCACTTACACAGCACTTTGAAAAGCAGAGTTTTAAACATTTGTACATTTTTTGTTTTACCTCCTCCTTTCATTTCATATTATGTCTTGTATTTGATTATTTCTATTCCACTAATGAGTCCATATTGATTACCATCCATGTAGTTATGAAATCAACTAATATTTATTGGGTACAAAATACGCTAGTCGTGTGTCCTAGGTGCTGAGGATACATCAATGAACAATTCATACAAAGGGTGTGTTATCAAGAACCTCACAAACTGATAGCATAAACAAGTAAAAAATTTAAGTAAATATTAAATGTAGTATATTAGTATATTCACAAAAATTGATTACAGGGTGATATATTACAGAGTGACTGTTAAGAAGAAGAGCTTACTTAGTATCTAGTGCAATGGGTCCCCTGCCAGGTTACTTATTCAACTGCCCAAACCCTGAAGACCAGGCAGTAAGCCAAGGCCATGATGCCCAGCCAAGGAGCAGGTATCCCTGAGAACCCAAAGGAACCTACCAAGGAAAACAGTCCCATTGCACAATATTAGAACTAACAAGGAAAACAGTCTCATCGCACACACATGGTAGCCAAGAAAAGCCAGAAAATTAGCTTAAAAGCAGGTTAGGAATGAGAAGCAGCCCAGATCTCTAGAGCCGTCCTGCTGCCACCCAAGAGTACTTCGTAAGTCTTAATAAACTGATCTCTTCGCCACGCTGAACTTGGCCAAGTCATTCTTTGATCTCTCGGCTCCCTCCCAGTTTGGGGAAAGTTTTTTTTTTTTTTTTTTTTTAATACGATTGCATTTTTTTCTCATTACAGCATCTTTTGAGGAAAAAAAATAATTTAAAGACATAATATTTAAGTTGAGATCTTTTGGGTTAAGGGAAGAAATATTCCAGTCTGAGAGAACAGCAAGTTGTCTCTATACAAAGTCTCCTAAGTTAAAAAGACCCTGAGAGGAAGGGATCCTATCTGCATTAGGAAAAACCTGCACATGTTGAAATGAATTAAAAGTGATAATAAAATAAATTATTAAATCTACATCGAACACCTTCAGGATTCTGGAACAGAAGTAGAAAAGGACGGAATAACTGATGTTAGTAAGTGGTTTATAAAATGGAGTTGGAGTGTTATACAGGATATTTGAAGCAATTGAAAGTAAGGGATTCATCTAAAATATCTCTATGATGTATTTTATATGCACCACTCTGACTCCTTCTGAAGGTTTGTAAAGGTGTTTGGGGAAATAGTAGTAATACCACCACAAGGCTGATTTTATAGTTCAGACCAGAAGTGATGGGGGTTTACGGTAAGGTGAAGGAAATGATAAGAGAGGGGTGAACAAAGCTTAGAGACTGATTTTAGATAGCCCTATCTAATTTGCATTAGGAGAAAAAGCTTAGTTCAAGTTAGTGACAAGTTATATTGATTTGAAATGTTTGTAGAACCCAATCATTTTTAATAATAAAACTTCAAAGTTTTATAATGAATGTTTTTCCAGCTAAGCTCTGTATATGTGAAAATATCAAGAAATTTCAATATGTACATTAGATGCCTATGCACTTTGCTGAAATGCTTTCAAAGTTTTAGATAAATATTTCATAGTATTTTTTTTTCATTTAATCAACTTTGCTCTCAAGTTTTAGATATCATAGTGGTCTATTTAGAAATAATTTCTTCTGTGATATTTAGAGCACATTTCTTTTAAAAGCAAAATAGTTTTCTAAATATCAAGTAACTCATACATTATTCTCTTACAGCTTCTTTAACTGATTTGGTTTATATAATATATCTCATTTTTTAGCTTTTATTTCTTCTTATCTAAAAGTCTTCATGTTTTAGTTGTACATATTTGAATACTGTGATTTTAGATGGATTTTAAATATTTTTAAATCATAAACATGCTATTGTAAATTTCACCAAAATATGTCAATGCTAAGGTGCAAACTTATCTTCATCATATATAAACTAAACCAATGGCTCAGGCGAGAAATATTTGCTTAATAATTCAGTTCAGCAGATCTCACTGGAGAACGTACCCTGACAGGCATTGTACCAGTTGCTGTAGGAGGCTCCCTGTGCCTGAGAGTCATTACCAGTCTTTAAAGTTGAATTTACATCATTAACATAGTAATGATTCTCATTTTATTTCTTAATAGCATGTTGATAGTCGACAGGTACATCGACCTCGCAATTTTTTCTTTCAAATGTCATTTGTCATGCTCCCACCAGTGGCTATGATTTTCAGTGATTTTCTTGACTCATACCAGTTGCTAAGTAACATGGAAAAGTACAGCTGCAGCTTCAATTTCTTCAAACTGGGGCTCCTAAATATGAATAAAACCACAGACATTCTATTTTTGTGTTCAGATCTCACTGCTTTCAAAGCTTCTGTGTCAGATACTCTGAAGCATAATGGTGAAGGCAGTAAAAATTACAGGGCAAATAATACTTGTAAAAATATTTGCTACCTTTTTTGTCTTCAGATGCAATAAGATTATTTTTCTTCTACCTCTAAAATCAATTAGAGTCCTATAATGGACAAAAATAAGAACAAAGAGGACTCATTACTTGACCTTGGGCAAATTATTAATTTCTCAATAATGATATCTGTGTTTCTTAATCTGTAACATTTGAAGTGGCTAAATTTGATGATTGTCCTTCTTCCAGCTGACTGATTCTATGAAGTAATTGTGTACAATAGCACTAAACCACCAAATGAAATTATTTCTAAATAAATTTTTTAAATTGTCTTTTTTCTTTTTTTTTTTTTTTTTGAGATGAAGTTTGTTCTTGTCACCCAGGCTGAAGTGCAGTGGCCCTCAATCTCGGCTCATCTCAACCTCTGCATCCCAGGTTCAAGCAATTCTGTCTCAGCCTCCCTAGTAGCTGATATTACAGGAGTCCACCACCGCACCTGGCTAATTTTTATATTTTTAGTAGAGTTGGGGTTTCACCATGTTGGCCAGGCTGGTCTTGAACTCCTGACTTCAGGTAATCCATCCGCCTCGGTCTCCCAAAGTGCTGGGATTGCAGGCATGAACCACCACACCTGGCCAAAAATTGTCTTATTATTTGTATTTCATCTCTACTTAGTTTACACAGAATATAGACTAAAGATATTTCAAAGAGAATTCTACTTCTAGTCACTTCATAGTTCATTGCACTCTCTATGGATAAGTGAAAATATTCACATAAAGATAATGTGAAGTAATGACCCTATGACAACGTTCTAAGTCATTTCTCTTTTCAACATCTACATTAAGTCAAAGCTTCAGTTCAGCTCACTTCTTTGGGAATAAGCAAGACTATATGTTACCTTGCCTTCTGTCTCCCTGAAATTCAAGTTCCTGATTGCTTTAGTAAGGGCTTTCCTGGTGAGAGTGCTGAGTTTTTCAAATAGAATGTGTATCCTTGTCTGTTATGACTATGAATGCAAGTCTATCTTTCTCCTTGGGTTGTGACTTCCTGCAAACAGAATGTTTTGTGTATTTCATTTTTACATTTTCAGGTGTAAAAACTTAGCACAGTTTCTGGTGTTTTGCAGTTATTAGGACTTAGCACAGTTTCTGGTGTTTTGCCATTATTAAATATGTCCTTTTAACCCACAAATGTAAAAATGCTTTAGGAAATTTTATATATCCTTTGGCTAGTGAGGATATAGTTAGCAAATTACTTCGTTTTGGAATAAAATTTCATGGAAGATGTATCTTCAGGTTCTGTAACCTCAAAAACAATCTAAGAATTAACATGTTATTTGTTTCCATATGGCATACCTTTATTTAATTATAAAGTAAGGTGTAAACAGAAAATAAGCAATCAATTATTTGAGACTCATCAACTTTCTGTTTTACCATTGTGCTAGCACATGTGTAGTACTGGGAGTAGTTGGAAAGGGAGTTACCCATTACTTCAAGAGAATTTTTATATTAACAGCAATATTTATAAAATATATTTTGGTATAGAATTAATTTATTACAAGAATGCTTTAATTTGTAGTTCAATAGAATGTCTAACAGCATCTTCTTTGCAAGTAGCAGTATATTATATTCATATATTATAAAAAATATATATATAATGTGTGTCTAAAATAATCTCTGTAGAACTAAAGGAACTAGCATCATACAAGATTTAAATAATTTAGAGTTTTTTAAATGATATGAGAGTTTACTAGCAAAATACTCATTCTTATTTCTATCTTAAACTGATTAAATACAATGTTAGGTACAGAAGTAAAAGAGAAATAATATAAATATTTTATCACAGAAAATGAATAAAGACAAACTCTTCTTTCTCATTACACTAGATAGGCTCATTTCCCACAAAATTTAAACCAAATTAAAAAAACTTAGATAGATTATTTCCTACTTTCTTGCTTTCTTTTTCAAATATGTTGTTGTTTTGAGTAGTAAGGTGTAGGATTTCAACATTTTCTCTTTTTTTGATGATGGTTCTCTATACTCAGTAACAATTAAGTTGAATGAGGTTTCCCCAAAAAATGTATTTTCTTGCAATATTGATTATTTTGTCTCATAAGTCTTTGGTTATTTTGAAATGGCATTAGTAATTTATCTAAACTGTTTTATATGTTTTTTGTCTTTGTACAATTTAATTTAAAGGTACACTATTTTTTAAATATAAGCATAGTATCATGGAAGAATATGTGTAAAATACATTATAAAATACAATGTATACTTATCATAATTTTATAGTCTAACATTAAGGAATTTTTTATATCATGAAGGCCAATTTGGATGAAGTGAAAGAAACAAGAAAAGGGAAGGGATGTAAAAAGGGAAGGAAGGAAGGAAAGAAGGGAGAAAAAAAGAGAGGAGACAAAGAAAGATGGGACAAAGAAATATGGGAGAGTTCTCTTTTTTGTTTTTGTTACATTTTGCTTTCTATTTTTAGCACTAAAATGTGTATGAAGCAAACTAAATGTAACATCTTGGCATAGCACTTACCCTACATATCACTTAAGGTAAGACTCTTAATTCAGGAGAAAGACATTTTTATTAATACGTTGGCAAGGTTACATCTCAAATATTACATCAGTATGCTTTTTACACATATCCCAGCTTCTTTTTCAGTAGGACCAGCAACAGCAGTTTTGTACACTATTCTAGCCTGATTTGGACTTGTCTCTGGTTCTCAGTCAGCTGGTGTGTAGGCTGAGGATGACTACTTAGGATGGCCTTGACTGAGACAACATAGTTCTGCTTCACATCGTTCCTCTTCTTTAAGATAATGAGTATGGACGTGTTTTAATGGTAAATCCAAAGGAACAAGTGGAAATGAGAAAAAAAATTTTCATCTTTCTGACTGCATTGCAAGTCTGCTAATGTTCTGTTTCCCAAACCAAGTCATGTGGAGAAAACTAAGAGTGGGCATGAACTACAGGTTGATAAGAAAAAAAGTATGGCTACAGGAACACCATAAGCTGTTTCAGCAATGAAGCCTGGTACACTCTTCAGAATGTGGAGGAAGGGCTGTTCCACTGAAAAAGGAATATAATAGGGATCAAAGGATCAACATACTTGAATTTATTGGAATACATCCAAACACCTCTTTTTCTTGTCGTTGGCTTCCTTTCTTTGCTGAACAATGCCCTAAATCTGACATAAGAGACCTGGAAGTGTTGTGAGTTAAGTCTTCATTTTATTGCAGCCACTCATAAACTTAAAAACTGATTTTATTCAGAAAACTTGTCTTGTAGCTATAAGACGCAATATATTCATTCAGGGTAGAACTAGAAACTTTTTATTTTTTCTCAACCTTTATCTTGACCTGGAAAATAAAAGCTCAGAAAATGAAAGCCAATTGTGAACTGTAAAACCTCCTGGAACAAAGGACTGCATTCAACCCTCTCTCTAAGAGGCTTGATCAAACTCTAGTGTGACTTCTAGCAGCCTAAGGCCCTGTCCTTGAGATGACCCAGGCCTGCTCTACCCCTTAAGTTTCTGCCTGAGAAGCTCAAGGCTTCCAAAAGAACTCTGGTTGTTCCAGTCCAAACATGATAATAGGCTTCTGGCTTCCCTTTTCTGGAAGTATTTGCTTTAAGAAACTTTCCATTTTAAATCTTTCTCTGTCCCTTAGAGATAGTTACGTATTTTCTACAGCCAAGGAATGCCTTTTGCAAAAACTTGGAATCTATTTGTTTGAAATGTAATCTGAAGGAAGGGTAAGAACACTATCTCCCAGTTTCTGTGAGAGGGCAGAGGGTTAACTTCAACAAGCACTGGGTAGCAAACATGGTCTAATCACATCCCTTAATGTCCACCAATACTTTTCCTTTAGTACAGCCTGTTGTTTAAATGGCCTCACATCTTTTTCTTTGACAGACCTGAGTTCGGGTTCCCCAAGGCCCCTCCCCCACTGCAGTAGTAATAAATAGAATCTGCCTATGGCTTTTAACTGGTGTTCAGATTTGTTTCACTTTGCTAGAGCCTGAAGGCAACGATCTAATTAAGGATGGGGCCTTTCTGCTCAAAGGTTTGGTTGAGACTCTAAAATTTTAATTTATTTTCATATCTGTTGCCAGTTTCTACTCGTCTCTTGATCCTTTCTCATTTGTTTGATTTACACTTTATTTCTCTGAACTTATTATATATATATACTTATTTATGTTCTGTTTCCAGTAATTCAAATATCTGTGATCTTTGCTAGTATAGTTTCATTGTTTCTATTCTTTCTAATTCTCTTCTCTGAATACTTGTTTTGTTTTTGTACATTTTGCATGTTGTGTGCCTGTGTTTATTTCTGATTCCTCTTTGTTGGAAACTTATTTATGAAAATATATAATGACTGAATTGAGGATGCTTTTCTCCAGAGCTATTTACATTTTTTGGTTGATGACATACCTAGGTCTTGGCAAAGATTCTTTGCTCTACCAAAATTCAGTCAGGCTTCTAAACCTTCTCATAGGTTCACCTGTGTACTTCCTTGTAAACTCCAGTTTTAGAAAAATAAAAAAACTTTCACCCTTCATGCTTGATCATCCTCTGATTAACATTTCTCATGCCCCACCATTGGTATCTGATCACTTGGCTTGCTTTCAGCAGGAAACCTTTAGGTTAGTCCAGCCAGAATTTCCCCCAGAAATGATGTCTTCTTTTAGCAATTTTCCATCCATCAACCTTCCTACTCCTTGGCTATAAATCCCCACTTGTTCCTGCTGTATTCAGAATAGAGACCAGTTCTATGCTGGAGTATCTTTTTTCTATAGCAATAGTTGTGAGTAAAATTTGTCTTCACCACTTTAATATCTACTTGCCTCTGTTTTGACAGTCAATGTTCAATTAAAATATTTAACATTCAGTTTTTAAAGTACAAATGCCAAATACTCAAACCTGAAACCCACGTGTCAGGTAATCATTGGTCATGAATTCTTACAGATGACTACTTTTCAACTTCCTGCCAGAATGAAAATTGAGACAAGTTCCCTGCTGAATACCACTGCTAAATGTGTATTTTTTTTTACTTCACTTTTCCCATGTAAGTTTTCCAGAGTTCCAATTCTATGCAGTGTGATTTATAATTAGGCCTACTGTGTGTGGGTTCAATAATTTTCTTACATTATATATCCATGAACCAAAGCATAGATAATCCAAGAGTACCCAGTATCTTCTCAACTCAGCATTGTCAAAGCAAATGATGTGAGGCCATTTAAAACTAATAATGCATAGATAACCTGACAGTTCTCATTTCTTGATATTCTTGATCACAGTTTTTACTGATTTCAGAAATAAATTCTGTCATTTAAAGCACCATTAACCATTTTAATATTTTACTTTCTCGAGCACTATTATGGCTTTGCAGCAAGAACACTTCAATATTTTTAGCCTACAGAAAAGCTAGAAATTAAACTTTTTTTGTTTTTTTATACTATTTATGCTGATTCATCTATAAGCTCCTTCTAGCAAAAAATTGAAATTACTGCATTCTTTAAAAATGTCTTCCATTATTTCCTTGATAATTTATTATTTCCTTTTACTCTGTTTTCTCTTTCTGAAACTCCTGTTATTCAGATGTTGGATCTCTCAATTGATTCTGTAATTTATTTAAACTTTCTCTTTTAATTATTATTTATGTTTATTTCTTCTACTCTATTTTAGTAATTTCATTGCTTTTGAATTTTTTATAATTTTTAAGAATCTTATTCTTTGCATACTTTTTATAGTATTATTTTTACTGAATCATATAGCCTGCAATTTTATTTTACCTTTGAAGATATTAATTAGGGTTTCTAATTTTTTCAAAGAATAATTTCTAAATTCTTATTAAATTTCTTTCCACCTGTTTATTGTAGATTCTGTATGTCATGTTAAACACCTGCCTGTAACTTCTGGTTATTCTTGCTTGCTTGCTCCTATGTAAGAGTAGGGTTTTAGAGAGCTACTGGGAAGTTCTTTTATTATTCCTGCTGAACACACTTATTAGAGTTGCTTGCAGGTGTGTGTGCATGTGTTTGTGTAGTCTTATATTTGTTGAAAGTCTATCTGTGTAAGTTACTTGAGATTGTAATTTGTTGTTTTTCTGTGGGAAATACTTTAATTTGCTTTTAGAAGTTTCAGAGTCATCTACTAAAATTGATCAACTGATTGTAATGATTTGCTTGAATATTCCTGACTGCAGATTCTTTAGGTCTTTTGTCCTTGACTTACCAGAATCCTCAGAGTAATGTGTTATCAATCTTATTCCTGGAAAGCATAAGCTGTGCACCAGCATCCTGGGATTAATATGTATGAAGACTTGTCAATCAAAGACATCTAGTTTATGCTGTAGTAAAAATGATCCCAACATCTACATGATTTATACAAATTTTTATTTTGCTGTTATGTTACTTATTTTTGAAGGATCCGTACATCTCCTTTCCATATCATCTTTACAGCCCAAGCAAGGTATCTAACTTCCCATGGGAAAGCTTTAAATTGCATTGCTCAGAAGTTAAATATCTCATTTTCCTTCACATTTTGTAGATCCAATCAAGTAACATGACCAAGCCTTTTTTGATAGCCAGGGAAGAATGATTCTTTCCCAGAGAGAGGCAGAAAATGTATGTCATTAATAGAATAATCTACTATGAAAGAGAACTGTTGATCTTTCTTTCTGTTTGTAGATTTTTATTACTTGTTCTCTTACCTGCACCCTTTCCTATTTTCTATGAGTGTGGAGTCATTCTTAGTTACCTTCTGGAAAGAATTAACCATTGTTCTGCCTGGGTTGTGTTAGGACGGTTTCTTAGCTGCTTAGGGAATGGATCATGATTCATGTTCATATTTTCTCTGAAGTTCTTAGGCTCAATTTCAAGACTACTTGGGGTACCAGAAATCGTTATTTCCTGAGTTTAAATATACAAACAATGACAATGAGAAACTAAAATATATACCACTTAATGGATTAAATCAGATTTATTTTTAAATATATATATTTTAATATTATATTTATTAAAAATTGAAGGTGGCATAATGACAATGAGAAAACATATGATATGAGTATAGAAAACATATCTAGACAATTGATAAAAGAAGGAAGAAAGAGATAGCACAATCCATTAACATAACTATGCCTCTTACTATCTTCCACCATTTTCATTGAAAGGGTTTTAGGTCATAGAAATGAAAAAGAAATATCATATTTCAACATGATATAAGGACAGTTTATGTTAGTAAAAACTAAATTAAAATGTGATGACTGTGATGGAAATCCTAAACTGTTAGTTTAGATTGAGGTAAAGGTGAAGAATTAGCTTTCAATTACATGTGAGGGGGAAGAAGCAAGGATGGCAGAAAACGTCTCTGAAGAGGCATGGTATAGCTGAGGTACAGGGGTGTGGAGGGCTCTCCCTCATTGAAGAAGCTGAGTACTTGATGCATGGGCTACTTCCCTAACACCCTAAACAGCAGCCTTATCTAGCAAAGTTTTGGAATTCAATAAAATAAATGACTGAATCCAAGCATTGCCACCCACTTCTCCCGACGCTGAAAAATGTACTTAACTTTGTTAATTTTAAAATTTATTTTCTCAGAAAACAAGGATAATTATGTTTATGTTTCAATGGCTCCATCTTCAAATAAAATCACATTGAGTATCAGAACTTCAAGCTATAACACAAACATTCATCCTATAACAGCATCCAAAATGTCTGTCATCCTGTCTGTTCATAATGTCAATTTCTATGACTAGTCAAAGAAATTATCCAGATGGAAGTAATTTACTTTAAATTCTATGGGCTAATGTAAAATTTTTGTTTTTAATCTAGACTGACATATAATTTTCCAGAAATTATTAATAGCATTTTCATGACTTGTTTCTTCAAGTATTTTATAAAAAAGAAATCTGTAATTATTTTTTCTTTCAATAGTGTAAAATTTAAATTTCAAGTTCCATTTTATGATTAAAAATGTAGGTCATTGTCTACATAAAGTTTGAACTTTTTTCCATAATATATTATATATTAATTGTAATTTGAAAGTCATCATGAAAATAGAAATGAAGAAAATATGTGGAGATAAATTTTCAAAATATCACAAAAATCTTTAATGCTCTCTTTAACATTTTTTGGACATTGTTTTTTCAAGGTAGAAGGTGAAGCTTTGTCTTATTTATTAACAATACAAATTATCTTTTTAGATTTGTTATATATACACAGATGTGGTATTTTGTCAAGCCACTTTATATCATCAGTACATAATAAGAAAACTTGTATCTATGATTTATTTTTATAATAAGAATTAATTGTAATAAATTCCAAATTTGTTTAAAAGTACTTTTTCACAATTTATTTTAATAACTATCTAAATATATCAATTTCAATATATTTTTCAAAAGTTTCATTATATACAAACAAATTGGAAGGCTCATTTTTGAATAAACAGTAATTTCAACTCTACAATCTTTATAACATTTTTGAAACTTCTTCCGGTTATGTCACCCTGATTTTCCTCTTTCTTCTTTCTCTTCCTCCTCCACTTTTTCTTCCTCTTTCCATCTACAACCACACAATACGTATATTTTTTTATATTTGCCAGACACATTATTTCAAAACCTTGCCAAGGAAACCTTTTTTTTTTTTTTTTTTTCTAGCATCAGATCTATGCTAGAGTCTGGGTCAACCAGTTAAATCCATGACCTAGAAAAAATCAGCTCCTCATTCAGAAACTACACTTTAAATAGTAAGTAACAAGCACTATTCATGTGATATTTTTGTTAGTGTTTACTGAACGATCTGGTATCTAACAGGCAGTTGAAATTGTTGAAATTGGGAGATAAACATTAGGGAGTTCATTATCGGATGTTCTCATGTGCTATAAAACATATCCTAAATAAAAGTAAAAGCTTCTAAGACAATAAATGTGTACATGAGTATTAAATTTTGCCCTCAGTTTATCTCCGCTGCTCACATTTGATGTTTCTCAAAAAAAGTAAGTAGGCATTATATGTAGTGGTAAATGTTATAGTCTTAGAAGGTATGGTCTGTCCCTAAATATATATATGACCCTGAAAAGTTACTTACCATTTAGAAATCTTTTTGGCCATTTTGAAGATAAAGAAAGGTGACAGACTTTCATAATTCTTCAGATTAGAAAACTTGTATTTCTAAGTCATATAAAATTATCCATGTGAAAATTATTATAATTCTAACCTGATATATCTCATGGTCAATTCAAAATTAGCATGGGAATGTCCAGCTGTAGATTCTCGCTCCAAACCTACTATTCGTTCTGCATCCCAAACTCAATACATAGTTTTAAATTGTGTCCATTTTTTTCAGATCAAAACTCACAAGGTCTTTATCACATTGTGATTTTCTTTCATGTCCTCTGTTTCATTCTTTGACAAATGTATTTAGCTCAAATCACAAAGTAATTTCTTTTTTTTTTTTTTTTTTTTTTTTTTGAGACAGTCTCGCTCTGTGGCCCAGGATGGAGTGCAGTGGCCGGATCTCAGCTCACTGCAAGCTCCGCCTCCCGGGTTTACGCCATTCTCTTGACTCAGCCTCCCGAGTAGCTGGGACTACAGGCGCCCGCCACCTCGCCCGGCTAGTTTTTTGTATTTTTTAATAGAGACGGGGTTTCACCGTGTTAGCCAGGATGGTCTCGATCTCCTGACCTCGTGATCCACCCGTCTTGGCCTCCCAAAGTGCTGGGATTACAGGCTTGAGCCACGGCGCCCGGCCCACAAAGTAATTTCTTAACACTATCAATTCTCAACACAATTACTATTCCCACCTTCATCAATTTCTTGCCAGGATGTTGTGGTGGAGTTTCTATTAGTTCCTCTGCTTTCATTTTTAGTCTTATTTTCATAAGATAAGTAGTGTCAACCTTTCAAGTCATTAGTAATGTAAATGCTATGTTCAAACTCCTCTGATTTCTCATTATAATTAGAATAAAATTTTGAAACTATGAAATCATATAAAATGTATATAATCTCATCTGTCATTCATTCTCTAATTTAGTCTCTTCTCTTTACTGACTGTGTGGCAATGACATGTCAAATACACTCTGTCTTATGTCCCGTGCACATCCTCTTTCATCGTCAAATCACATATTCATATGAGTTGCTTACTCACATAATTTGCATCTCTATTTTAAATCTTCTCAATAAAGATTTCCCTGGCTCTGTTACCTAAGTTAGCATTCCCTTATACTGGATCTGATTTCTCTGCTATTTTGTGTATATCATTTGTTGCTGCATAAGATTGTGATATATGTAATTGTTTATAAATGTATTGTCTTTCTATATAACATTAATGTGAGCTTCATGAAGAGAGAGAATTTTTTGTTGTTGTTTCCAATTCTATCTTTGTTCCCTAGAACAGCACCTGTTGCATAGTAAATCCTTAATAGATTTGTTAAAGTTTTCTATAAAATAACTTTAACTTTTATTACATTATCCTGATATGTAATAGAAGGCTCAAATTTAAAACTGTGTGCTTTGCATTTTGCTCGGCATTGATTAATATGATAGCCTTTAATCTCTACATTACTCTTCCTACATTAAATCTGAGTTGTCTCTAGCGTATAAAGGAAAAGTCTGGTAGAGTCACAGGATGTCAAGATTTCTACAAATGATATAGTTTGTAAAAAAAAAATACAAGTTAAGAATGAAAGGCTTAATTCTCCTTGCTGAAAGGAGGGGGGAAATGTTCCCTTCTCCTCAGGTAGACATTTTTACCTTGAAAAATTTGAAATTGCATTTTGATAAAGTATTTCCTCCTCTGAACTATAAAGTCATGCACTGCATAATGACAACTCAGTGAACAACAGGCTGCAAATATGACAGTGATACCATAACATGAAGCTGAAAAGTTACTATTACCTAGTAACATTAGAGCTGTTGTAAAGTTGCAGCACAATGCATTCCTCACGTTTGTGATGATGCTGCTGTAAGTAAACCCGAGCTTTCAGTTGTATAAAAATATACCACATGCAATTATGTACAGTACATAATGCTTGATAATAGTATGTTACTGGTTTGTGTATTTACTATACATCCTCTCGTTATTTTAAATTGTACTCCTTATATTTATTAAAAAATGACTGTAAAACAGCCTCAGGCAGGTCTTTCAGGAGGGATTCCAGAAGAAGACATTGTTATCATAAGAGGTGACAGGTCCATGTGTGTTATTGCCCCTGAAGAGCTTCTGGTGGGACAAGATGTGGAGGTGGAAGACAGTGATATTGATAATCTTGACCTTGTGTAGGCTTAAGCTAATGTGTTTGTCTTTGCCTTAGTTTTTAACAAAAAAAAGCTTTAAAAGTTAAAGAAAAATTAAAAATAATTAAAAATAAGAAAAAGTTTACAGAATAAAAATTTTTGTACAGTTACACAATGTGTTTCAAGCTAGAGTGTAATTACAAGAGTCAACAGTCAAAGGTTTATACAAAGTTAAGTGAAGGTTAATATATTACTGATGAGAGAAAAATATTTTCAGTATATTTAGTTGCCTAAATATACAGTGTTTATAAAGTCTATAGTAGTGCACAGTAAAAATATTTGTAATACATTTAATGTAGCCTTAAGTTTGCAGTGTTTATAAAGTCTACAAGAGTATACATTAATATTCTAGGCCTGCCCATTCACTAACCACTTATTCACATACCCAGAGCAATTCTGCTCATGGTATGTATCATACATACCACTTTAAAGTTTTGTACCATGTTTTCATTGTATCTTCTCTATGTTTAGATATATTAGATACACAAATAATTACTATGTGTTACAATTGCTCAAGGTATTGGGTACTGTAACATGGCTGTAAAGTTTTGTAGCCTAGAAGAAATAAACTATACAATAAGCCTAGGTATGCAATAGGTGATAACGCCTATATTTGTGTAAGTACACTCTGTGATGTTTGCACAATGACAGAATCATCTAATGATGCATTTTTTAGAATGCATCACCACGATGTGGGGAAATATATATATACTTTGTATATATGAATAATTCATATATACAGTCATGAAAGGACATATTTCAAAAGGATATATGTATCCATTTGAAAACCATAAGGCCTTTTATCATCTTTCTGTCCCAGGATTAACTTTCTCAAGGACTGAGAGAACTATCTATTTGAAATGTAATAAAAATGTAATCAAAAGAGACAGGGCAACTATCTCCAAGACTCTGTGGGAAGGTTAGAGCCTAACATTGGTGAGGTACCGACTCTAACTTGCAAAACTACCTCTTGTCATAAGAATACGAGCGATTTAGATAAAACCAATTAGCTAACACCTAGATTTCAGAGAATGTATAGAAATGCCTGGATATTCGGGTAGAGGTGTGCTGCAGGAGTGGAACCCTACTGAAGAACCTCTGCTAGGGTAGTGTGGAAGGGAAATTGGGGGTGGGAGCCCCCACACAGAGTCCCTACTGATGTACTGTGTACTACAGTTTTTCAGGGGCCACATTTGAGGACAAAAAATGCTAGTGTAAAACAGTATTGAAAATAAAAAATACAAGTTAATAAAGGTTTTGAAATAGTGGCAAATTAAAATGTAATATTCATAATTGCTTTTCCCAGAATTACTGTTATATTAATACAGCTAGAGGTGGAAACTTGATATTGGCTGGACGCTGATGCTAGGTGATAGAGAAGCCAGCATAGGAAAATCGCTGGAGCCTGAGAGGTCGAGTCAGCAGTGAGTCAAGATAGTGCCACAGCACTCCAGCTGGGGTGACAGCATGAGACCCCATCTCAAAATAAACTAACAAATAAACAAACAAAATACTATGTAAACCATGATAATTTTAAAAGTAATCTTTTTAATATACATGTGAATTTTGTATAGATGAAATTGATTCTCCCTCCATTAAAATAAATAATATAGTTGGCATGCTTAGCCTTTCTACTGCCTTCCTCCAACTCTCCCATTTTCAAGAATTATGTCAACAGTTTTAAATTTACAACTGTTAAACTTACTGTCTTTTAATGACTTGATTCTCATGAGCGTGCTTGGTCTTAGCAAAATATTTAGATTATAAAAATTTCTAGACTGGACACAGTGGCTTATGCCTGTAATCCCAACACTTGGAGAGGCCAAGGCAGGCAGATCACCTAAGGTCAAGAGTACGAGACCAGCCTGGCTAACATGGTGAAACCCCGTCTCTACTAAAAAGACAAAAACTAGCCAGGTCGGGTAGTCAGCGCCTGTAATCCCAGCTACTGGGCGAATCGCTTCAACCAGGGAGGTGGAGATTGCAGTGAGCTGAGATCATACAACTGCACTCCAGCCTGAGCAACAGAGGAAGACTCCATCTCAAAAAAGAGAAATCTAAACTAGAACTTTTATCATGAAAAAAATTATATAAAAAAGTAGAAGTTTTATCACGTTTTTGTACTCAGATTTTTTAAGAATTCCCATCTTTGTTGAATTAAAAGTTTGTTTTATTGTTTTATTATTTAGAAAAAGTCTCATAAGTGTTGTATTCTCTGACTTCCACATATTGAAGGACTTTATACTGTGAAGAAAATTGGATGAAGTTTTAAATGTTCTCTTTGTTGTATAAAATTTTTTTTTTTTTAATTATACTTTAGGTTCTGGGGTACATGTGCAGAATGAGCAGTTTTGTTACATAGGTATACATGTGCCATGGTGGTATGCTGCACCCATCAATCCATCGCCTACATCAGATATTTCTCCTAATGTTATTCCTCCCATAGCCCCTCACCCCCTGATAGGCCCCGGTGTGTGATGTTGCCCACCCCGTGTCCATGTGTTCATTGTTCAACTCCCACTTATGAGAGAGAATATGCAGTGTTTGGTTTTCTGTTCTTGTGATAGTTTGCTGAGAGTGATGGTTTCCAGCTTCATCCATGTCCCTGTAAAGGACATGAACTCCTCCTTTTTTATGGCTGCATAGTATATCAGCAGGAAACCAAGTCAGGAAGTTTAAAACTAACCCTAAAATTTATATAGAACCACAAAATACCCACAATAGCTGAAGCCATCCAGACCAAAAAGAACAAAGCTGGAGGCACCACATTGCCTGAATTCAAATTGTACTACAATGCTATAGTAACCAAAATAGCATGGACTGGCATAATGTTAGACACATAGAACAATGGAACGTAATAGAGAACTCAGAAATAAATTTACTCATTTACTGTCAACTCATTTTCAACGAAGTCTACAAACATACACTGAGGAAAGGATAATCGCTTCAATAAATGCTGCTGGGAGAATTGGATATCCACATGCAGAAGAATGAAACTAGACCCTTATTTCTCACCATATGCAAAAATCTAGTCAAAATCTATTAAAGACTTACATACAAGATCTAAAACTATGAAATTGTATTTGAAGAAAATATTGGGAAAGCACTACAAGACATTGATTTTTGGCAAAGATTTCTTGATTAAGACCTCAAAAGCACAAGAAACCAAACCAAAAATGGACAAAGGAATCATATCAAGCTAAAAAGATTGGCAGAGCAAAGAAAACAACCAATAAAGTAAAGAGAATACCCATGCAATAAGAAAAAAAATATTTGGAAACTATCCATCTGGCAAAGGATGAATAGTCAAAATGAGTTCAAACAACTCAATATAAGGAGCACAGACAACTCAATAGGAAAAAATGATAATCTATTTAAAAGACAGGCAAAGGATCTGAATTGACATTTCTCAAAAGAAGACATACAAATGGCTAACAGGTATATAAAAAATGCTCAACGTTGTTGATCATCAGAGAAATGCAAATCAAAATTACCCTGAAATATGTCACTGCAGTTAAAATGACTTATGCAGAAGACAAGCAATCATGAATGCTAGCAAAAATACAAAGAGAAATGAACTCTTATACAATGTAGGTTGGAAAGGAAATTAATAAAGCCACTATGGAGAACACTATGGAGGTTTCTCAAAAAAAAAAAAAAAATAGGTGGTAGCCAAGGAATGGTTACTGCAGGCCTTGCGTGAGACCCAGTGCTGGGCTGACTTTAGATCTAACTCAGCAAAGTCCTAGTGGTAGTGATGCTTGTGTCACTCTACCTCCAGCTTTAGGTGGCTCAGAAAAGAGAGAAAGAGGGACTCTTGTTTGTTTGGGAGAAAATAAGGGAAGAGAACAAGCTTTTCTTCTTGGTAATCCAGAAAATTCTTCCAGATTGTGTCCAAGACCATCAAGTTAGTACCTCTACTAGTCTGGGGGAAAAAAAAAAAAAGCATTACTGGGCTTGGGTGCCCCTAAAGCAGATGCAGATGCAAATGCAGGTTAGATCACAATACACCAGTCGTTTTAAATATTTGGAAAGTCTTCCCAAGAAGGAAGGGTATGAATAAGTCCAGACTATGAGGACTACAACAAACACCTAACTCTTCAATGCTGAGACAAAGACAAACATCTACAAGTATCAGGACCATTCAGGAAAGCATGACCTCAATAAAATGAACTAAGAAAGGCAACAAGGAGAAATCCTGGAAAAACACACATGTGTGGCCTTTCAGACAGAAAATTCAAAATAACTGTTTTGAGGAAACTCAAATTCAAGATAACACAGAGAAGGAATTCAGAATTCTATCAGATCAATTTAACAAAATGATTCAAATAATTAAAAATAATTGAGCAGAATTCTGAAGCTGAACAATGCAAGTGACATACTGAAGAATGTATCAGTCTCTTAACAGCAGAATTCATCAAGCAGAAGAAAGAATCAGTGAGCTTGAAGACAGGCTATTTGAAAATACGGAGAAGAGATAAAAGAAAAAAGAATAAAGCACCCCTATAGGAGCTAGAAAGTGCCTCAAAATGGCAAATTTAAGACTTATCGACCTTAAAGAGTAGAGAGAGAAAGGGACAGAGGTAGAAAGTTTAAGACCAGGCAGCACTTTGGGAGGCTGAGGCCGGTGGATCGCTTGAGGTCAGGAGTTGGAGACTAGCCTGGCCAAAATGGCAAAACCCTGTCTCTACTAAAAATACAAAAATTAGGCTGGGCGCGGTGACTCACACCTGTAATCCCAGCACTTTGGAAGGCCGAGCTGGGTGGATCACCACGTCAGGAGATCGAGACCATCCTGGCTAACACGGTGAAAGCCCATCTCTACTAAAAATCAGCCAGGCGTGGTGGCTGATGCCTGTAGTTCCAGCTACTCGGGAGGCTGAGGCAGGAGAATGGCGTGAATCCGGGAGGCGGAGCTTGCAGTGAGCCGAGATTGGGCCACTGCACTCTAGCCTGGGCAACAGAGCAAGACTCCGTCTCAAAAAAGAAAAAAAAGAAAAATTTGCTGGGCGTGGTGGCTCACACTTGTATAGTCCCAGCTACTTGGGAGGCTGAGGCATGAGAATTACTTAAACCCAGCACAGGGAGGTTGCAGTGAGCCAAGATGGTGCCACTGCACTCCAGCTTGGACAACAGAGTGAGACTCTGTCTCAAAAAAAAATTTATTCAAAGGGATAGTAACAGATAACCTCCCAAATCCAAAGAAATATATCAATTGCCAAGTTGAAGGTTATAGAACATCAAGCAGATTTTACCCAAAGGAGATTACCTCACAGCATTTGATAATTCAGATTTCCGAAGATCAAGGATAAAGAAAGGATCCTAAAAAGCAGCAACAGAAAAGAATCAAATAACATATAATGGAGTTCTAACACATCTGGCAGCAGACTTTTCAGTCAAAATCTTACAGGTCAGGAGAGAGTGACATGGTTAATTTAAAGTGAAAAAAAAAAAAAACTTTTACCATGGGATAGTCCACCTGGCATAAGTACACAAATATCCTTCAGACATGAAGGAGAAATAAAGGCATTTCTAGACAAAAAACAAAAAACATCTGAGGCATTTCATAAACACCAGACCTGTCTCACAAAAAATGCTATAGGGAGTTATTCAATCGGAAAATAAAAAAAGATGTAAGAAATCATCTGAAGGTATAAAACTCGCTGGTAGTAGTAAGTGCACTCCCCTCCAAGAAAAAAAGAAAAAAAAAACAGTATTATAGCACTGTAACTGTGGTGTGTAAACTACTCTTTATAAAAAATAGACCATTTTAAGAACTTTGTGTAAACTTACCTTGCATAGCAAGACTAAAAGATGAACCAATCAACAATAATAACTGTAAAATACAAATAGACACAACAAAAGTTATAAAGCAGGGGAACTTAAGCTGTAGAGTTTTTCTTAGGTTTCTATTTGCTTATTTGTTCGTTTATGCGGACAGTGTTGAGTTGTTATCAGCTTAAAATAACAAGTTATAAGATAGTGTTTGCAAGCCTCATGGTAACCTCCCCCAAAAAACGTAAAATAAACGTACAAAAAATAAAAAGCAAGAAACCAAATTATGAGAGAAAATCTCCTTCACTAAATGGAAGACAGGAAGGAAGGAAAGAAGGAAGAGAGACCACAAAATAAATAAATAAGTAAATAAATAAATAAATAATAACCAATATTATCTTAAGCAAAAAGAACAAAAGTGGAAGAATCACATTACCTGGCTTCAAATCATACTGCAGAGTTACAGTAACCAAAACCCCATGGTACTGGCATACCAGACAAGTAGAGCAATGGAACAGAATGGAAAACCCAGAAACAAATCCACACACATGCAGTAAACTCATTTTTGTCAATGCTTCCAAGAACATACACTGAGAAAAAGTCTCTTCAACAAAAGGTGCTAGAAAAACTTACTGGGTACTATCCCACAAGCAAAGACAATCAATGCAAAAATAGACCAATGGGATCACATCAAGTTAAAAAGCTTCTGCAGAGCAAAGGAAAGAAACAACAAAGTAAAGAGACAACACACAGAATGGGAGAAACTATTTGCTAGCTATCCATCTGACAAGGGATTAATAATAACTGAAATTTTTTCGAGGAGCACAAAGAACTCTACAGGAAGAAATCTAATAATTCTCTTTCAAAATGGGAAAATATTTAAATAGACATTTCTCAAAAGAAGATATACAAATGGAAAACAGGAGTATGAAAAGGTGCTCAACATTTTTGATCATCAGAAAATTGCAAATCAAAATTACAGTGAGATATCGACTCACCCTAGTTAAAAATGGCTGTTATCCAAAAGACAGGCAATAACAAATACTGGTGAGAATGTGGAGAAAAGGGAACTGTTGTATACCGTTGCTGGGAATGTAAATTAGCACAACCACTATGGAGAATAGTTCAGAGGCTCCTCAAAAATCTGAAAATAGAGCTATCATGTGATCTACCAGTCCCATTGATGGGTATGTACTACCCCTGCAAAAGCATGCACTCCCATATTTGTTACAGCATTGTCTTTTATGTCAATATTTGGAAGCAACCTAAGTATCCATCAACATACAAATGGATAAAGACAATGTGGTTCATATACACAATGGTGTGCTATTCAGCCATAAAAAAGAATGAGATCCTGCCATTTGCAACAACATGGATGGAACTGGAGATCATTATGTTAGTAAAACAAGCCAGGCACAGAAGAATTAACATTACATGTTCTTACTTATTTGTGGGATCTAAAAATCAAAACAATTTAATTCATGGAGGTAGAGAGTAGAAGGATGGTAACCAGGGGCTGGGAAGAGTCGTGGGGGTGTATATTAAATAAATATATGTTTGAAACATTATTCTGTAATACTTTTTCTTATAATAAGAAAAACTTCTTCATTTATAAATATGTGGTTCTTAATCATCTCAAGAAATATATACTGATGTCCCCAGAAAATTGATAATTTGTACCTAATTTCAGGAGGTTTACAGAACCTGTATAAACCATTTGTGAACTATTTTCCATGGGTATTCAGAACCCATGTTACTGACAAAGGGATTGCAACCCAAATGTGAACAATTAATTTAAGTCAAGGCTTGTCCCATTATCTTCTATAGTAGCAAAGCCAGGCCAAATGTAAGACCCTATGCTTTGGCACTAGTTTCCTTTAAATTTACTAAATTGACATCTATCTTTTATAGACATTATCTAGAGAAAAATAATAACTGGTGCATTAACCTGTGTAATTCATAATATGCTTTCACAAACAAACTTTCATTTTATACAAATTTTTGAGTTTCAAATTTTTTTTTAGCAGAAAAGGAAACGGAGACTTGAAATGTAATAGCACTCTCAAGAAAACTAGCAAACAAACTAGTAAATTCCATCTTAAAATCTGTCAGCTATTCTAGTGGATCCCAAATGCCAATCTGTTGATCTATACTTGATTATACAAAGATTTTACCTGCCATACTATAAAAGGAACAGCAGGCAGAATTAAATGGAGGTTTTGTAAAGCTAGAGGTATATGTTTTCAGAATTGTCCTATATGTTAAGAGGTTGCCTTTTTTACTTTTATGAAGTTATACATAATTTCCATTATTAGTGATATTTATACTAAGTCATATGTACATAAGAATTTGTTTATGTCTCGGCATGTGAGTGTATGTGCATAAAAATTCACTTAACGTTAGTGGCAAAATGACACGATGATAAGAAAGTACATTAATGGCAAAATAAAATGTTGTCAACCCTGAACCTGAGTCTTAGTTTAACGTTTTCTAACATACAGAGCTCCAGATCCTGAGTAGTATCTTCTATGCTACAGATGCCTAAAATTCATTCACTTAACATCACCCTAACTGGGTTATTGCCAGATCTGCTTTTCTCTCTTTTCCTCACAAAAATTCATGTAAATTTTTGACTTAGCCTAAACTTAAGATGTATAATTGCATAAATATCATTTCCCCAATACATCATTAAATCCAGTCCAAACCTGAGCAATTTGAATTGATGATTGCCTATTAATAATTATTGATCTTCAATTTTAAGTAATAAGGCACTTTGAGATAAACCTTACTAATCAATGTCATCTCAGATATTAGTTTTACTTCCTATTGCTCACTTTATGCAGTTTTGGCTCAATATATCTTACTATTTTCAGATACTCCTTTATTCTTCCACTTGGCTGACAGTCAGGAATTCTTATATCCTTACCTACTGTCAGTAAAATGAAATCATATTTTGAATTTTTTTATTTTTAATCATCTGTTCAGAAAACATTTACAACTAAGAATAGAGAGATGATAAATTATTTTCAAAATATATTCAGTAATTTTGGGCTGTTTTCCAATACTTGACTTTTTAGGAACATGTTCAAAAGTGCTCTTTATATTAGAAGTCTGCTTATATTAAATCAATAAATATTGAGTATTAGTCACATAATTAAGAAAGTAGTATAGCCAATATGTAATTTTTTGTTTCTGGTACAGTTGCATTGGCCTGTTTTCTTGTTTGTGTTTCCTCACCTACTTACACCTTAATGCAAGAGCAATCAAGCTCACTTTTGTAGTAATCACTTACTCATGCAAAAAAGTCCAGAAAAAGCAGTGCTTTTATTTTAAAAGCTGTCTTCAATCTAGTTAAATGTTACACTCACAATGGACTAACGTGTTTTTTAAAAAGTGCAATTCTGCTTTACTTTGAATTAAGGAACTCTTACTATGTTTTTATTTTATTTTATTTTTTTTTTGTGGGAGAACTTAAGCATGCACTTTTAATTTTGACATTATGACACTTATCCTTGATGTAAGAATTGATAAGTAACATGCAAGTTAAAATAGATGTAATTTCAATGTAAGAGCTTAGAAACTCTATTACCAAGCAAAACCAAACAGGAGAGGGCAAGTCAATAGACAAGATGGTTTTTTTACTGAAGTATTTTATTGATGCCTGCAAACCAAATTTGAATATAAACTAGGTCTCTCTGTTCTTGCAAGGTAACATAAATTACAGTTTCAATATATAATTTCTATCTCTGCATTTTTTAGCGCATGAAATGTACATGAATGGATTGGAAATGATTATGCCAAGAGAACCTTCTGTGTCCTGTGTGTGCAGTATCTTTGGGAAGACTTAAATAAGACACTGACTTATTACACTGTTACATTAACCAAAGTTAATTGGACTTGTAAGGGGTAGATCAAGAGGAGCGGCAGACTTTTAAGAGGACAGCAACGTAGCTTTGCTCAATAGCTCTTAGGATGCTTAAATGTGATGCATATAAAAAATGTAATGCTCATAGAATGTAAGCAATTAGTAATGAGTCACACTTTTGTCCCTCCCTGCCTTGCAGAACCACAAGAAGTTAAAACCAGTACCCTATACACTCTAGTTAAGGACAGCAGGTAAAAATTATGCAAACTTGGTTAATTTCAGTTTGAAATCATAACTTAGAGAGCCCTTAGTGTTATTTAACATTTCTACTATTTATTTCAGCCTACTTAGTCTCCCATTATCCTGTAAATCTATTTTACATTCCCCTCTCTCCAAATCCTCATTCCTTCAAATCCTGCTCACTCTCAGCTGGAGTTTGTTTCTTATTTCACTGTTAAAGCAAAAGCCATAGAAGGCAATTATATCAGTTAAAAAAAGAATTAACATCCAGTACCTTCCCAAATTGCCACTGGAAAAAAAAATAGTTGATCTCTCTCCCTCGCAGTCTCTCTCTCTCTCTCTCTCTCTCTCTCTCTCTCTCTCTCTCTCTCTCTCTCTCTCCCTCTCCCTCCCCCCCCTCTCCCCCCCCCCCCGTCTATTTTATTTTCTAGCTCACAAATTATGTGAAAACAAACTCTAGGGATATTCTTTTTACTTTTCTGCTATGCTGTTCTGTTTTTGTTTCTTTGTTTGTTTGTTTTTTGTGAGACTAAGTCTTGCTCTCTCGCCCAGGCTGGAGTGCAGTGGCGTGATCCGGGCTCACTGCAAGCTCCACCTCCCAGGCTCACGCCATTTTCCTGCCTCAGCCTCCAGAGTAGCTGGGACTACAAGCACCCGCCACCACGCCCTGCTAATTTTTTGTATTTTTAGTAGAGATGGGGTTTCACTGTGTTAGGCAGGATGGTCTCGATCTCCTTACCTGGTGATCCACCCACCTCAGCCCCCCAAGGTGCTGGGATTACAGGCGTGGGACACCGCGCCTGGTCCCTGCTATCCTATTCTTAACCAGTGGCTTTTCTCCCTAAGTTTGACTCACAGACATCATATGACTACAGGACCCCTAATTGTGACTTCTGAATTCCAGACACAGAAAGTGACAGCAAAGGGAAAGATAAGTAAACCTCTCCAGCTGTCCCAACTTCTTTTAAAGGTATTTGCCAAAAAACCTAACTCATTTCCTTTTACTATTTATCATCTCTCCGTCTTCATGGATGCCTGAGCATAGGGCATTCCTAAGAGCAGAGTGATTCAATGTCAGTGGAAGATGAGGAGAGAGAATATTGGATAGGCAACTAACTGATAATCCTTTTAACAATATCCTGCTTTTCAGAATACTGACTTGGAATCTGAGGTCTCTGGATCATGTGTAGTCCTACCTCATCTGGATATTGTTTTTCTGAAGAGAAGGAACGTAGAAACTGCAAAGTAGCCCACATAGCTTTATCTGAGTTCATCATCTTCTTGCAGGACTTTGCCAAAAGTAGCAATAAGAGCCACTTACTACTGCATATAAAGTTTTAAACATTTTCTGCCATTTTCTTTAGTTTTACAGTCTCATTAATCATGTAGTTCATTTTTAAATATACACCAAATGAAAGTTTAATCAAATTATTATTATTATTTCTTAATGCCAGCTCTGTCTTGTAACATATAGAACTTACCCAGCTACTTTCTGACTACCTTGTTCAGCCACATTTTAGTTTGCTTTACTATCAACACATCACTTCTAAATTATGCCTCTTTCAAGAATTGTGTTTAGTAAACACACAAAAAAGTATAACCTTAAAACATATCTGGAGGAAGACAGTTTATGGCCACTTCTGGTGGCTTCATACTCATTAAGCAAATGATGATTGTCTTCCATTCTCAGGATATCAGAAATAGAAGATTGCTGGTTGGACTTCAGCCTACTCTTCCTCATTATAAAGAAGTCGACAGAAGAATGGTTGACTTTTATCTCTTGATTTATTGCTCACAGACAGTGAATCATGCCTATTCTCACTGGCCAAAGCTATTGCAACAGTGGCTATGACAATTAATTTTTAGCTGAAAATATTGACAAACTCCAGTAATACAGGGATCATTCAATAATTAGGAAGAGGAGACAACATACTGAAAAATACAACATGTTCCCATCATATACGCTTGTGTGCTCACACACTGTGCTTCATCTTCTGCTATTATGAATGAATGTTTAGGCTTCTATATTATGCTAAGACTTCCCCTTCTATACTATATCCCATACCCACATTCACATTTGGTCTACTCAAGAGTATAGCTCCTGTGATTCTGTCCCCTTTTGGATAATTCAGGTTTGCTCCTCTGCTAGGTTATATAAATCAGCTTAAAAATATACAACTGTTTTAGTACAACTCCTGCAACAAAACATGTTTATTACGTAAATATCCTCTATCAGCTCATGTTTCATTTCTTTTTTATATTCAGATGTCTAATGAGGTGGACATTAGACAGGTGGCTATTTATATTTAAATTAATTGAAGTAAATAGAATTAAATATTCATTTTCTTAGTTGCACATTTTAAGTGTTCAGTAGCCACTAGTGACTATCACACTTGATAGTGCAGATTATATAATATTTTCATTTTGTAGGAAAATCAATTACATGACCATATACAATGAAAATATGCAAGTTTCGTAACAACTGAACATAATTAAATAGTACATATCAATATGTGGGAGACAACAAATGTTCTACGCAAAGGAAAAATTATAGCCTTAAATGCATAAATTACAAAAGAAGAAAGTTGAACTCTAATGAGTTTAGAAAATCAACAAAAGAATAAACCCAATGATTGCAGACTAAATAATAAGAAAATAAATTCATAAAATGAAAACTAGGCCAACAAAGAAGATCACCAAAGCCAAAAATTGATTTTCTAAAATTAGTAATAACATTTATCAACCTCTTCAGGCTTATCAAGGAACAACAAATATTACCCAGAAAATAAATATTAAGAATAAAAATGGATTTAATGGCTTACTAAGTGATTAGAAAGAAAATGAGGGCACACTATTAATTACTTTGAGTAAATTTAAAGCATAAACAGAAATACACAACTATCTAGAAAAATATTACTTACCAGCATTTAATCAAGAATAAATAAAAATCCTAAATAATGATTTAAGTATTAAGTAATTGGTGTAGTAGTAAATAAATAAAAAAAAGAAATAGCACTAGATAGTTTTATAGATTAACTCTATAAAATTCTCATTAAGTAGGTCATTCTAAAACTATAGAAAAGTAGATGACAGAGATGAAGAGTATTCTGCAAATCATTCTGTTAATTCATTAAACTTAATGCTATACCTGACAAGAGTAAAAAAACATACAGAACAATAAACAAAGATGAACAAAAATTTAAAATATATTACAATTAGTATTAATTAGCACATAAAAGTGTATAATATGAACAAATCTAATTTGCCTTAAAAATGCTAGGTTGATTAAACAATAGAAATATAATTTATCACAGTAACAGATTAAGGGGAAGATTAAAACACTTTTAAAACATAAACATTCAGGAACTATTTATAAAAACCATTCTTAACGTACTAAAAATGGAAGGTAACATTTAAATTAACATAGGGCATCTACAAAAACAACCCTACTTCAATATTAAAGGAGAAATGTTTGAATCATTCTCTTTAAAGTTAGAAGTAAAATATGAGTATCTATTATTGCCATTTCTGTTCAATATTGAAAGGGTGGTTTAAACCAATGCATTAAGACTGAATAAATACAAAAAACTAAATAAATAACAAAAGATTCTGTAAACAGAAAGCAGAAAAAAACATTCATTAGCCGGTCTATTTTGCTGTTCATTTACGTCTTTGCTCTCACATGTCTTTCTTGTTCATTTCCTGATTGGATCTGTATAGCAGGCATCTACAATTTTCAGGTTTCCATGAAAACTCCCTTCCTTGTAGGTGCAGCCAGTGGAAGAGACTTGCAGAAATTTGGAGTCCAGGAAGACCAAGAAGCCTCAACATTTCTATCTGTTGTTCTCTCTATGGTGATACGTCCAGCAGAGACTCTGTTTCTTTGTGATGCTAAATTCAAAAAGATAGTTTCTTTCTCTGTGATTGTAATTTCTATAGGAAGGTACCTTAATCCCACTTTCACAAGGTTCTAGCTATTCCTGGAATGCTTTGGTTTCCATGCACAAATAAAACTATCTTCTTTCATGATCTTATCAGAAAATAAAGTGGCAGAGGATTTTGAAAGTGGCAGAGGTTTTTAGATGTTGCTGAAGGCTTGGTTGCTTCACCTTTCCCTGGTTGTTCTTCAGCTTTTCCATCACTTTTGAATCCAATCCCCAGTGAAATAATTACAGTGATTTCTCTTTTCCTGACTTGACCCTAGTGATACAGATATGATCCAATAAAGAGAAAACGGAATTCCTAGGACAGTGATTAACAACTATGCAACAGGCTGAAGGGCGATTAAGGAAAGACAATCAGTTGATCAAATCCTAAAACTGAAGACTCAATAGTGTGAGAAAGGATGGTTTTGAAGTATTTCTTGTGCTTCTAACTCAATCTACAGTAACTAAAATATGAAATCTCCACTCCTCAGTGATATTAATTTCAGAGAATCTAACAGCTGCCAACTGTTCTTGACATGACCTAGTGCAAATTTTTCTAGAATTGATGATCGTTCTACACAAAGGGTCCAAAGGTTGCCATGTCCTTGGAAGGCAAACTGGTAAAGGAGAAACGCTTCCAGAAGAGATTCAGAGTCTTTCCTTTAAAATGGAAAATATGATTTCAGAGGATGGGGATCAGAGAGATTTCAAGAGAAAAGTTGCCAGCAGGGAAAAAAAAAATGTGAAATTGAAGACATACCAAATAACATGAAAACAATGTTTGTGGGAGGAAATAGGAGACTAGCAACTTCCTGTGTAGCACAGGTGTACTGGAAAGTGAAGTGGGCTTACTACGGTCTTAAAGGTTCTAGTAAAAGCAGACTGGGTCCCGGTGGATATCAGAACTGTAATTGATTATGGTCTGTGTCCTGAATAGGTGTGGTTTCATCTTTGTTTTCAACTGAAAATTGATAACTCTTCAGTGAACCAAATACTGGAGCCTCCTTGCGAATGCGTCTTTATGAATTTTAAGATTTTAGAACTTTAGGGAAATAATCAGGTTTTATGCTTGTTGTGGAAAAACACAGTTTTGAAAATTGAATTGTATGTGGGTATTAATTTGCTTGGAAACTAATATCTACTCATTCATTAACTCTTATTCATTCTACAAATATATATTGACCGCCTGTTGTGCGCTTGACACTTTTCTAGGTGCTGATGAAGTGGTAGTGGAGCAACACACCAGGAACCCCTGGCTTGATAGAGCTGATTCCTGAGTTTGTAGAATAAGATG
This sequence comes from Rhinopithecus roxellana, assembly GCF_007565055.1. NCBI lineage: Eukaryota > Metazoa > Chordata > Mammalia > Primates > Cercopithecidae > Rhinopithecus > Rhinopithecus roxellana. The sequence continues at coordinate 19,455,560 of NC_044566.1, read as the reverse complement.
AAAGATTAAACATCAGATAAAAGGTAAGTATTTTTTTAATGTCTCAATAATATGGAGATGAAAGTGCCTGCATTTATAAGTCCAATACATAAAGAAGAAATTTCTTAGCAACAATGCATGGATATCTTAGTTTTTTCTTATATTATCTTATTTAAAAGTAGTAGATAATGCATCTCATTTATAACATATTTATTGCATTCAAATTTTGAAAAAAAGTGTTTACAACCTTGCAGTCAATTTCTACATCACTCCAACTAAAAGTCATAAAGTCTTTCGAAAAACACTAAATTTCTCATGATAGCCTTGGTAAATTTCTCATTTATAAAACTTTTTAAATTAATTTCAATGCAGAAAAATAAGTATAAAAATTGAGGAAAAGTATAGTCATACAACTAGTACTGAATCTGTCTCTCCAAAAATAGAGTAACTTTTATATCTACATGGAAAAAAATATTTTTTAGTGTTGCATATTTCTTTAAAAAGTCAAATGGAAACTTTTTATTTATCCTGTAAAGTTAACTTAAACATTTGAAGATTCATGAATTTTTACGTCTAACATCTGCTCAATCCCAGAACCTGGCTTCAAAATGAAGTAGATCTTGCCAAGGGGAATTTTTAATATTAAAGCGTACTTCAGTCTTTCAATATCATATTAATTAAATTCAGGAAATTTATTATGAGGTATATGATATTAACTCTAATTTTTTTTTATTATACTTTAAGTTCTATGGTACATGTGCATAACGTGCAGGTTTGTTACATATGTATACTTGTGCCATGTTGGTGTGCTGCACCCATCAACTCGTCAGCACCCATCAATTCGTCATTTATATCAGGTATAACTCCCAATGCAATCCCTCCCCCCTCCCCGCTCCCTCCTACCCATGATAGTCCCCGATGTGTGATGTTCCCCTTCCCGAGTCCAAGTGATGTCATTGTTCAGTTCCCACCTATGAGTGAGAATATGCGGTGTTTGGTTTTCTGTTCTTGTGATAGTTTGCTAAGAATGATGGTTTCCGGCTGCATCCATGTCCCTACAAAGGATGCAAACTCATCTTTTTTTATGGCTGCATAATATTCCATGGTGTATATGTGCCACATTTTCTTAATCCAGTCTGTCACTGATGGACATTTGGGTTGATTCCAAGTCTTTGCTATTGTGAATAGTGCCGCAATAAACATACGTGTGCATGTGTCTTTATAGCAGCATGATTTATAATCCTTTGGGTATATACCCAGTAGTGGGATGGCTGGGTCATATGGTACAAACTCTAATATTTTAAAAATTTAGTATTAATGTCACTTCCAACATACTAAAGAAAGGGAAATTATTAGTTCAAATTAATAAGATTTTTTATATTACTTCATAATAGAGTATAGTGAGTAAAACATCCTCCTATTAGGAGGAATTGCTTGACGTTAGGGATATTATTAAACATAAATGGAAGGGAGCAATGAAGAATTAGCAACCTTTGTAACAAACCAGCAGACACAGAAATCATGGGAAGAGAATTGCTAATTGAAGGTATCTTGTGTGAGTGCTTCCAAGATGGGGAAAACTCTGTAATGGAAGAGTGAAGGTGATTTTCAATTTATTGATTATTTTGCGAGGTGAAGGGACCAGAGAGCCATGACAGCCACATCCTAAATGGGACAAAATATAGAATAATATTATTTTATAGGCCACTTTTATGATAGAATTAAATCACAAAAATAACATAATTAAAAGTCGAGAAAAAAGCCCTCAAATATATAGATATTAGTAGCCAGTGAAAAAAGAAAAGAATTAACATTGAAGGACATTCTCAGATAATGCATTTGCTGGCTTTTTTCTTATATTACATATATCCAATAATCTATAAAATCATGCAAATATCTTTATAAGTTTGAAGCATCACTTTAATTATATTTATTTTATGATACATTATTATTATGTCGACTTATTTCCTTTACTTGTGTCTACTTATGAAGAATTATGTGTGAGACATCTCACAGTTTTGCCCACATCCTACAACCATGTTTGCATCTCTGCATTTCAGGCATATGAGGGTTAATCTAAAATTTACTAAAATCCTTCAGGGATTCTACAACCACTTTTTATACACAATGTTAACATTTAACATTTGATATTTTAGAAACTGCCAAGTTTTGACACTCACCATATCATTGAATTAGTATTTTTTAAAATACTTTCAGAGATAAAAATAATTTCTTATGTTTTTACCAGGTTGTTGCAGTCTAGTCAAACTGCTTTAACAAAATACATCCACTGCATGACTGGGTGGCTTATAAATGATAGAAATGTATTTCTCACAGTTCAGGGAGCTGGGAAATCCAAAATCAAGGTGCAGGCACATGCAGTGTCTGCTGAGGGCCCATTTTCTCACAGATAGTGCCTTCTCCTTGTGTCCTCATGAGGTAGAAGGAACAAAGGAGCTTTCTTGGGCCTATTTTATAAGTGCACTAATTACATAAGAGATTCTTTCATCTCCAAAGACCTCACCTCCTAGTACCATACCTATAAGAGTTTTGGTTCCTAATTTATACTTAATATGAAATTTGAGGCAAAACAAACATACCAGACATAATATGTATCAATATCTTTTTGTAGCTTTTCGACCTAATTTTTATAAGCAGTAATGAACATCGTAATGCCTCCAGCTCATTTCTATTTTCTTGCTTCTCAAATCCTCTTTATTGTGACATTTTTGCTCATTTGTATTTGATTTTTTACTTCTCTTCAAATAATCCTATTTTCTTATGTAAAAAGTTGGTTGCTCCATTCTCCCTTCATTAATTTTGTTTGTAACATACTAAACTTTCTCAGTACTGTAAGATAAATGCAACTTTCTTAACTGGACCATCAAATAGATCACCTCTTGTAAAGAACTATAAAGCTGTTCATATAAAGTCTAAAACATAATTCAATTTGAAAAAAATTAAAAATAGGTATTAAATATATATGCAAGAAAGAAAAGTATAACCTAATATTTTTATAAATTTTGAGTCTAAAATTAAATGCTGGTCAATAATGAAGTTTTTTGTTGTGAAACTAAAAATATTTAATGCAGGTGTTTTACTGTGATATATATTATTTATAATTTGATAGCCCTTACTCTAGTAAAATGCACATTGGATTAAGAGTTCAGAAACCAAGGCATGTTTTCAGTTTCTGCTACCATTCAGCTATTTCACTTTGGAAGTCACCTACATCTCCAAGTCTAGTGCTTTTACAGTGGCTTGAGTAGGAAGATGACAGCCTGGATTATGTCTTGGCACCCTCAAAAGCCATGAGGCAATGATGACAGTCAATGCAAATACAATATTTATCTGTTTGTGGATCCCTTTGTTATTTGCGTTTAAATTTGGATATCTCGCTTATACTAGAAACCAATAAAATAATGAACGGCCACTCTGAAGATTCAGAAAGCTAATCAGTCTCCTTTCTGACAAGTACAAAGCTACTTCATGTAATCCATTTCATGCTTCACATTCTTTGTTTACTTTTCATGTAGTTACAAAACTTTCTACTAAGAAATGCTCTCTTTCACATCGCCTTGAAACAGAGATGCTGAGTCAGTCTTTGAGATACCCAGGGCTCTAATGCAATGGCAGCTGTTTGATTTATTGTAGGGTTGGTTGAGTAATTAAATAAAACATCATTTTTTTATTTTACATTTTATTTTACCTGGTACTGTTGCAGAAGTGGGGGTTGGTTATACAAAAAGACCTATGAGCCAGGCTCCTGCCTTTTAATCACTCACATTCTAATGGAAAGAACCCACAGATATTTAAGCAAGCTTGAAAAATCATGGAAGACTCTGTGTAGAAGGCAATGTGTGAGTTATCAAAAAGCCAACTACTATATAGACCATTTAAGACAAAATGACCATTTCAGGAAGAGAATATAACATAAGCATTGCACAAATGATTCAGATGAGAATAGCACAAGAAGACATATAAATAGCTTTGCATGTCAGGGGCATGGGGATAAGTAGGAGATATGAGAGGAGATGGAGGGAACAAATCATTAATGACATTTTCTGTCTTGCTAAAGTTATTGAATTTTATCCTGGGGATTTTAGGTGGAGAAGTGACCCTACCAGGAGTATATTTGAAAAAGATTCTTGTATCAGCAGCATGAAGGATAGATCTGACAGGGATCTGAAGCAGGATGAACATTTAATAGATAAGAGAGATGCATAGAGCAGCAAAGACAGTGCACATTAGTGAGCCTTCAAAAATGTTTATTGAGTTGAAATGAATTGAAGAAGTTTGTTGAAACTTTCCTTTCTCACGTCTTATTTTTAGAAAATGTCAATAGTAGCTATTCATTGGGTTGCTTCAAAGTTACTCAGCTGAACCCCAGTGAGGGTGTGAGATAGTTGAAGTCTGGGTGAATGACCTGTGTCATCACAGATGCTTCAAAAATGTCATCAAACACTCATCTACAGATGGTCCTGTTGTTCCGCATGGTCTTTACAGGTCCCGAGTCTTATGCTGCAATCTGATGCACAAAATACTATTCTGCTTTTTGATATGAAATTCAATACGCACCTTAATTATTCCCTTTGCGCTTGGACAAAGGGCATGTCAGGGATTGCGCTGACTGTGGTTGTCAAGAACACTCCTTGGTTACTAACTCTGTTTAAAGATTTTGTTAATTTTTTTCTGTGTAATTTTCAGAAAGCTTTGCCAATAAAATAAATCATTTAGCAGTTTCCTCAGTAATTTTCAAAGCTAGGATATACCAAAGAAGAAGCTGCTTTCTGATAATTGAAAGCTGACTGCAACATTTTAATTTTTAATACATTTTCACATTTTTATAAATGTGTCATCATAACATTGTCATATAAATGAAAAGAAATATAATTTTTCCCATGTTGGAAATGAATGGTTTAAGGATTGACTTTGGAGAAGTGGGTAAAAGTGTTTAGTTCAAAAGGAAAAAAATACCACTAAATATCACCATTTCAATATCCATAGTATGTCTATTGGTGGTAATATTTTGTTAGTTTGGCTTTGACAATAAAAAACATTATTATACACATAAAATATTTTATCTTTTATATTCATATATGATTCCAAGCCTCATATTCTGAAAAGCCTAAAAACAATGACGAACCCAGTAACGCTGACCACCTTGGTGAACAGACTGTAGCCTCTTATATAGCGTTTTACATTAAAATAAATCAGGGGACCCTGAATAAATGATTAAATCTAGATATGGTGCAAAAAAATGTGCAGAATTGGTCTGAAACAACTTATTATCCTAAAAAATTAAGGAAGATTTCAAAGACTACATATCAAAAGTTCTCATGGTACAATTGGAAGAGAATTCTATTGTTAGGACGAGGCAATTTTAGTAGCAAAACAAGTGGAAGTTACTGAAAAATTAATTGACATTAATTAGTGATAAAAATAATAATTTTTTATGTAATAAAAATTCCTTAATCACATTTGGTGAATACTGTGTTACCAATGCATTCTGTAAACTGAGAAAGAAAGGGAAGGACTCTATCGTTCATCCTAATATTCTTATACAATTGCAACTAAACAATTGATGAAATATTTTTTGAATTAAGAATTCCAGCTGATATAGAAAAAAAGGTTAATAGAATTGTAGTATCATCATATTGCAACCACAAAAGAAATTGCAGACACAGAAAATTATTATCAATGGCTGCCTAAATTATTATGAGAAATACTGCAGAAGATTAGGCTAATACTTGAACTCATTGTCAATATTAGCATTAAAAAAAAGGAAAGTGTACACACTATTTACGTTATAGGAAATACAAATATTTCACTATAAATCCTATAAGGTAATTCAGTTTATTTCTTTAATAATAAGAGGAGCAAGGAGTAGCAAGAAGGAGTTTGCTACCTGAGAAGGGAAGATGTTAAATGACATGGGAAATGAGGTGTGGTATGTCAACCAGCTGACAAAGTGCAAGACTCAAATATGTCAGAAGACTCTAGGTAGCAACAATGGCTCAGAGGCCGTTCCATGAATAGGACATAGACTGAGACTAAGCATACATTTTGTGTGTGTATGTGTGCTCTAGGTTGTGATGGAGAAGTCTGGAAGTTCAAGATTTTGGCAGCATAGTTACTGAGGGAACAGATGAGCTATGGAGACTGCCTACCTGAGATGTGTAGGCCGCATAGAGAGCTCAATCAAAATTAAAGCAATTTGTCTAAATCGGGGCAAAAAATAAGATTGGGTAATTGCCTCATAACTGTGTATTTCAAGAGCAAAGTTTTGGAATCAGTTCTACATACATACATTATATATATACACACACACATAGTGGATATATATATCTATAGATCTATCTATCTATATTCAAGTTTGGAGATCTATATATCCAACTTCTAACATATAACAGTATGGTCTTGGGTTATTTACTTCATTTCACTGAGGATATTTCTCAACTGTTTAATGAGAACAAACTGTATATCACAGTAGAGTTGTGATGGTTAAGATACTATATAAAACTGAATATTAAAATATATGTTATAATTTAGGTACTCAATATTTTCAATAGAGAATAGAAAACTACTTATTTGCTTGTGCTGGGGAAAAGTAAGAGGAAGAAAATTAGGGAAAACACACACTCTAAGAAATGATAGGGAAGACTTGAAAGGAATAACTTCAGTGTTACAGGAATAAAACTGGAGGCTCTTGGTTTATGGTTACCACTCCTTGGTTTATGATAATAAAGGAACAATGTTGGAAACCAGAAATCCACAGTGGGTAACATAGATTTGGGGTCTGGACAAGATACAAAGTCACGAGACAGTTTCTTGGATATAATTATGATTTCCCACAGTCAGAATATACTCAGATACATGAACACGATTAATCCTGGAGCTGGAAAGATTCTATGGGCCAAGATGACTGGAGCTGATGACAGAAAACTGAAGAATTGGAGGCGTGCCACCGACAGATGTTGCAGATCCTCCAACGTTGCCTCCAGCCCCTCTTGTTGCTTACTAAATTTGTCAATATTCATTGGGTAAAGGATGCTGGTTTCTCCTTTTGTCTTGAAAGAATCATATCTTCTGTTGGCTGCCAAACTGAAGATTTGTTTACATTAATGTTCCACCTGAACTTTATCATAATTGATTTAAACAACATTATCTGGAATCATAGAATGGCAGAATATTAGAAACAGAGCCATCCACAGACATTATGTAATCAACAACACACATTGTACCAAAGAATAAGTGGATCCAGAATCATGATTTTACTTACTTGTACTTGGTTAACAGCTTTGCATAAGACCTCTTACTCAATTCGGTTCTCTTAAAATGCTTCATATTACATAATTACTATTAATGCCTGATAGGAGTGTCTGTGAGAAACACTTGTGGTTTTATGTGATATTATTTTATTCAGAAA